>NW_026972414.1:0-26209 GCF_036711695.1 Zophobas morio | reverse complement strand
TTCAGAAACGTCACTTTTGAAGTGTTTTCTTGTACTTTTAAGCCAATCAGATACCCTACGGGCTCGGAAAGTGCAACGAAACCATCAAATTTTAGCTAGAAACTGTATTTTTGTCGATTTTTATTGAATTTGAACTATATTTCAACGTTTTTTGATGGTTCTGAGCCACCAAACACACTTAAAGCATGCAGAATCGACTCAGAATAGGAAAAGGAGACGTTTAGGTCAATTTTATGCATTCTGGCGTTCGTAGATACAAGAAAACTGTTAAAATTCTTCAGAAACGTCACTTTTGAAGTGTTTTCTTGTACTTTTAAGCCAATCAGATATCCTACGGGCTCGGAAAGTGCAACGAAACCATCAAATTTTAGCTAGAAACTGTATTTTTGTCGATTTTTATTGAATTTGAACTATATTTCAACGTTTTTTGATGGTTCTGAGCCACCAAACACACTTAAAGCATGCAGAATCAACTCAGAATAGGAAAAGGAGACGTTTAGGTCAATTTTATGCATTCTGGCGTTCGTAGATACAAGAAAACTGTTAAAATTCTTCAGAAACGTCACTTTTGAAGTGTTTTCTTGTACTTTTAAGCCATTCAGATACCCTACGGGCTCGGAAAGTGCAACGAAACCATCAAATTTTAGCTAGAAACTGTATTTTTGTCGATTTTTATTGAATTTGAACTATTTTTCAACGTTTTTTGATGGTTCTGAGCCACCAAACACACTTAAAGCATGCAGAATCGACTCAGAATAGGAAAAGGAGACGTTTAGGTCAATTTTATGCATTCTGGCGTTCGTAGATACAAGAAAACTGTTAAAATTCTTCAGAAACGTCACTTTTGAAGTGTTTTCTTGTACTTTTAAGCCAATCAGATACCCTACGGGCTCGGAAAGTGCAACGAAACCATCAAATTTTAGCTAGAAACTGTATTTTTGTCGATTTTTATTGAATTTGAACTATATTTCAACGTTTTTTGATGGTTCTGAGCCACCAAACACACTTAAAGCATGCAGAATCGACTCAGAATAGGAAAAGGAGACGTTTAGGTCAATTTTATGCATTCTGGCGTTCGTAGATACAAGAAAACTGTTAAAATTCTTCAGAAACGTCACTTTTGAAGTGTTTTCTTGTACTTTTAAGCCAATCAGATACCCTACGGGCTCGGAAAGTGCAACGAAACCATCAAATTTTAGCTAGAAACTGTATTTTTGTCGATTTTTATTGAATTTGAACTATATTTCAACGTTTTTTGATGGTTCTGAGCCACCAAACACACTTAAAGCATGCAGAATCGACTCAGAATAGGAAAAGGAGACGTTTAGGTCAATTTTATGCATTCTGGCGTTCGTAGATACAAGAAAACTGTTAAAATTCTTCAGAAACGTCACTTTTGAAGTGTTTTCTTGTACTTTTAAGCCAATCAGATACCCTACGGGCTCGGAAAGTGCAACGAAACCATCAAATTTTAGCTAGAAACTGTATTTTTGTCGATTTTTATTGAATTTGAACTATATTTCAACGTTTTTTGATGGTTCTGAGCCACCAAACACACTTAAAGCATGCAGAATCGACTCAGAATAGGAAAAGGAGACGTTTAGGTCAATTTTATGCATTCTGGCGTTCGTAGATACAAGAAAACTGTTAAAATTCTTCAGAAACGTCACTTTTGAAGTGTTTTCTTGTACTTTTAAGCCAATCAGATACCCTACGGGCTCGGAAAGTGCAACGAAACCATCAAATTTTAGCTAGAAATTGTATTTTTGTCGATTTTTATTGAATTTGAACTATATTTCAACGTTTTTTGATGGTTCTGAGCCACCAAACACACTTAAAGCATGCAGAATCGACTCAGAATAGGAAAAGGAGACGTTTAGGTCAATTTTATGCATTCTGGCGTTCGTAGATACAAGAAAACTGTTAAAATTCTTCAGAAACGTCACTTTTGAAGTGTTTTCTTGTACTTTTAAGCCAATCAGATACCCTACGGGCTCGGAAAGTGCAACGAAACCATCAAATTTTAGCTAGAAACTGTATTTTTGTCGATTTTTATTGAATTTGAACTATATTTCAACGTTTTTTGATGGTTCTGAGCCACCAAACACACTTAAAGCATGCAGAATCGACTCAGAATAGAAAAAGGAGACGTTTAGGTCAATTTTATGCATTCTGGCGTTCGTAGATACAAGAAAACTGTTAAAATTCTTCAGAAACGTCACCTTTGAAGTGTTTTCTTGTACTTTTAAGCCAATCAGATACCCTACGGGCTCGGAAAGTGCAACGAAACGATCAAATTTTAGCTAGAAACTGTATTTTTGTCGATTTTTATTGAATTTGAACTATATTTCAACGTTTTTTGATGGTTCTGAGCCACCAAACACACTTAAAGCATGCAGAATCGACTCAGAATAGGAAAAGGAGACGTTTAGGTCAATTTTATGCATTCTGGCGTTCGTAGATACAAGAAAACTGTTAAAATTCTTCAGAAACGTCACTTTTGAAGTGTTTTCTTGTACTTTTAAGCCAATCAGATACCCTACGGGCTCGGAAAGTGCAACGAAACCATCAAATTTTAGCTAGAAACTGTATTTTTGTCGATTTTTATTGAATTTGAACTATATTTCAACGTTTTTTGATGGTTCTGAGCCACCAAACACACTTAAAGCATGCAGAATCGACTCAGAATAGGAAATGGAGACGTTTAGGTCAATTTTATGCATTCTGGCGTTCGTAGATACAAGAAAACTGTTAAAATTCTTCAGAAACGTCACTTTTGAAGTGTTTTCTTGTAATTTTAAGCCAATCAGATACCCTACGGGCTCGGAAAGTGCAACGAAACCATCAAATTTTAGCTAGAAACTGTATTTTTGTCGATTTTTATTGAATTTGAACTATATTTCAACGTTTTTTGATGGTTCTGAGCCACCAAACACACTTAAAGCATGCAGAATCGACTCAGAATAGGAAAAGGAGACGTTTAGGTCAATTTTATGCATTCTGGCGTTCGTAGATACAAGAAAACTGTTAAAATTCTTCAGAAACGTCACTTTTGAAGTGTTTTCTTGTACTTTTAAGCCAATCAGATACTCTACGGGCTCGGAAAGTGCAACGAAACCATCAAATTTTAGCTAGAAACTGTATTTTTGTCGATTTTTATTGAATTTGAACTATATTTCGACGTTTTTTGATGGTTCTGAGCCACCAAACACACTTAAAGCATGCAGAATCGACTCAGAATAGGAAAAGGAGACGTTTAGGTCAATTTTATGCATTCTGGCGTTCGTAGATACAAGAAAACTGTTAAAATTCTTCAGAAACGTCACTTTTGAAGTGTTTTCTTGTACTTTTAAGCCAATCAGATACCCTACGGGCTCGGAAAGTGCAACGAAACCATCAAATTTTAGCTAGAAACTGTATTTTTGTCGATTTTTATTGAATTTGAACTATATTTCAACGTTTTTTGATGGTTCTGAGCCACCAAACACACTTAAAGCATGCAGAATCAACTCAGAATAGGAAAAGGAGACGTTTAGGTCAATTTTATGCATTCTGGCGTTCGTAGATACAAGAAAACTGTTAAAATTCTTCAGAAACGTCACTTTTGAAGTGTTTTCTTGTACTTTTAAGCCAATCAGATAGCCTACGGGCTCGGGAAGTGCAACGAAACCATCAAATTTTAGCTAGAAACTGTATTTTTGTCGATTTTTATTGAATTTGAACTATATTTCAACGTTTTTTGATGGTTCTGAGCCACCAAACACACTTAAAGCATGCAGAATCGACTCAGAATAGGAAAAGGAGACGTTTAGGTCAATTTTATGCATTCTGGCGTTCGTAGATACAAGAAAACTGTTAAAATTCTTCAGAAACGTCACTTTTGAAGTGTTTTCTTGTACTTTTAAGCCAATCAGATACCCAACGGGCTCGGAAAGTGCAACGAAACCATCAAATTTTAGCTAGAAACTGTATTTTTGTCGATTTTTATTGAATTTGAACTATATTTCAACGTTTTTTGATGGTTCTGAGCCACCAAACACACTTAAAGCATGCAGAATCGACTCAGAATAGGAAAAGGAGACGTTTAGGTCAATTTTATGCATTCTGGCGTTCGTAGATACAAGAAAACTGTTAAAATTCTTCAGAAACGTCACTTTTGAAGTGTTTTCTTGTACTTTTAAGCCAATCAGATACCCTACGGGCTCGGAAAGTGCAACGAAACCATCAAATTTTAGCTAGAAACTGTATTTTTGTCGATTTTTATTGAATTTGAACTATATTTCAACGTTTTTTGATGGTTCTGAGCCACCAAACACACTTAAAGCATGCAGAATCGACTCAGAATAGGAAAAGGAGACGTTTAGGTCAATTTTATGCATTCTGGCGTTCGTAGATACAAGAAAACTGTTAAAATTCTTCAGAAACGTCACTTTTGAAGTGTTTTCTTGTACTTTTAAGCCAATCAGATACCCTACGGGCTCGGAAAGTGCAACGAAACCATCAAATTTTAGCTAGAAACTGTATTTTTGTCGATTTTTATTGAATTTGAACTATATTTCAACGTTTTTTGATGATTCTGAGCCACCAAACACACTTAAAGCATGCAGAATCGACTCAGAATAGGAAAAGGAGACGTTTAGGTCAATTTTATGCATTCTGGCGTTCGTAGATACAAGAAAACTGTTAAAATTCTTCAGAAACGTCACTTTTGAAGTGTTTTCTTGTACTTTTAAGCCAATCAGATACCCTACGGGCTCGGAAAGTGCAACGAAACCATCAAATTTTAGCTAGAAACTGTATTTTTGTCGATTTTTATTGAATTTGAACTATATTTCAACGTTTTTTGATGGTTCTGAGCCACCAAACACACTTAAAGCATGCAGAATCGACTCAGAATAGGAAAAGGAGACGTTTAGGTCAATTTTATGCATTCTGGCGTTCGTAGATACAAGAAAACTGTTAAAATTCTTCAGAAACGTCACTTTTGAAGTGTTTTCTTGTACTTTTAAGCCAATCAGATACCCTACGGGCTCGGAAAGTGCAACGAAACCATCAAATTTTAGCTAGAAACTGTATTTTTGTCGATTTTTATTGAATTTGAACTATATTTCAACGTTTTTTGATGGTTCTGAGCCACCAAACACACTTAAAGCATGCAGAACCGACTCAGAATAGGAAAAGGAGACGTTTAGGTCAATTTTATGCATTCTGGCGTTCGTAGATACAAGAAAACTGTTAAAATTCTTCAGAAACGTCACTTTTGAAGTGTTCTCTTGTACTTTTAAGCCAATCAGATACCCTACGGGCTTGGAAAGTGCAACGAAACCATCAAATTTTGGCTAGAAACTGTATTTTTGTCGATTTTTATTGAATTTGAACTATATTTCAACGTTTTTTGATGGTTCTGAGCCACCAAACACACTTAAAGCATGCAGAATCGACTCAGAATAGGAAAAGGAGACGTTTAGGTCAATTTTATGCATTCTGGCGTTCGTAGATACAAGAAAACTGTTAAAATTCTTCAGAAACGTCACTTTTGAAGTGTCTTCTTGTACTTTTAAGCCAAGCAGATACCCTACGGGCTCGGAAAGTGCAACGAAACCATCAAATTTTAGCTAGAAACTGTATTTTTGTCGATTTTTATTGAATTTGAACTATATTTCAACGTTTTTTGATGGTTCTGAGCCACCAAACACACTTAAAGCATGCAGAATCGACTCAGAATAGGAAAAGGAGACGTTTAGGTCAATTTTATGCATTCTGGCGTTCGTAGATACAAGAAAACTGTTAAAATTCTTCAGAAACGTCACTTTTGAAGTGTTTTCTTGTACTTTTAAGCCAATCAGATACCCTACGGGCTCGGAAAGTGCAACGAAACCATCAAATTTTAGCTAGAAACTGTATTTTTGTCGATTTTTATTGAATTTGAACTATATTTCAACGTTTTTTGATGGTTCTGGGCCACCAAACACACTTAAAGCATGCGGAATCGACTCAGAATAGGAAAAGGAGACGTTTAGGTCAATTTTATGCATTCTGGCGTTCGTAGATACAAGAAAACTGTTAAAATTCTTCAGAAACGTCACTTTTGAAGTGTTTTCTTGTACTTTTAAGCCAATCAGATACCCTACGGGCTCGGAAAGTGCAACGAAACCATCAAATTTTAGCTAGAAACTGTATTTTTGTCGATTTTTATTGAATTTGAACTATATTTCAACGTTTTTTGATGGTTCTGAGCCACCAAACACACTTAAAGCATGCAGAATCGACTCAGAATAGGAAAAGGAGACGTTTAGGTCAATTTTATGCATTCTGGCGTTCGTAGATACAAGAAAACTGTTAAAATTCTTCAGAAACGTCACTTTTGAAGTGTTTTCTTGTACTTTTAAGCCAATCAGAAACCCTACGGGCTCGGAAAGTGCAACGAAACCATCAAATTTTAGCTAGAAACTGTATTTTTGTCGATTTTTATTGAATTTGAACTATATTTCAACGTTTTTTGATGGTTCTGAGCCACCAAACACACTTAAAGCATGCAGAATCGACTCAGAATAGGAAAAGGAGACGTTTAGGTCAATTTTATGCATTCTGGCGTTCGTAGATACAAGAAAACTGTTAAAATTCTTCAGAAACGTCACTTTTCAAGTGTTTTCTTGTACTTTTAAGCCAATCAGATACCCTACGGGCTCGGAAAGTGCAACGAAACCATCAAATTTTAGCTAGAAACTGTATTTTTGTCGATTTTTATTGAATTTGAACTATATTTCAACGTTTTTTGATGGTTCTGAGCCACCAAACACACTTAAAGCATGCAGAATCGACTCAGAATAGGAAAAGGAGACGTTTAGGTCAATTTTATGCATTCTGGCGTTCGTAGATACAAGAAAACTGTTAAAATTCTTCAGAAACGTCACTTTTGAAGTGTTTTCTTGTACTTTTAAGCCAATCAGATACCCTACGGGCTCGGAAAGTGCAACGAAACCATCAAATTTTAGCTAGAAACTGTATTTTTGTCGATTTTTATTGAATTTGAACTATATTTCAACGTTTTTTGATGGTTCTGAGCCACCAAACACACTTAAAGCATGCAGAATCGACTCAGAATAGGAAAAGGAGACGTTTAGGTCAATTTTATGCATTCTGGCGTTCGTAGATACAAGAAAACTGTTAAAATTCTTCAGAAACGTCACTTTTGAAGTGTTTTCTTGTACTTTTAAGCCAATCAGATACCCTACGGGCTCGGAAAGTGCAACGAAACCATCAAATTTTAGCTAGAAACTGTATTTTTGTCGATTTTTATTGAATTTGAACTATATTTCAACGTTTTTTGATGGTTCTGAGCCACCAAACACACTTAAAGCATGCAGAATCGACTCAGAATAGGAAAAGGAGACGTTTAGGTCAATTTTATGCATTCTGGCGTTCGTAGATACAAGAAAACTGTTAAAATTCTTCAGAAACGTCACTTTTGAAGTGTTTTCTTGTACTTTTAAGCCAATCAGATACCCTACGGGCTCGGAAAGTGCAACGAAACCATCAAATTTTAGCTAGAAACTGTATTTTTGTCGATTTTTATTGAATTTGAACTATATTTCAACGTTTTTTGATGATTCTGAGCCACCAAACACACTTAAAGCATGCAGAATCGACTCAGAATAGGAAAAGGAGACGTTTAGGTCAATTTTATGCATTCTGGCGTTCGTAGATACAAGAAAACTGTTAAAATTCTTCAGAAACGTCACTTTTGAAGTGTTTTCTTGTACTTTTAAGCCAATCAGATACCCAACGGGCTCGGAAAGTGCAACGAAACCATCAAATTTTAGCTAGAAACTGTATTTTTGTCGATTTTTATTGAATTTGAACTATATTTCAACGTTTTTTGATGGTTCTGAGCCACCAAACACACTTAAAGCATGCAGAATCGACTCAGAATAGGAAAAGGAGACGTTTAGGTCAATTTTATGCATTCTGGCGTTCGTAGATACAAGAAAACTGTTAAAATTCTTCAGAAACGTCACTTTTGAAGTGTTTTCTTGTACTTTTAAGCCAATCAGATACCCTACGGGCTCGGAAAGTGCAACGAAACCATCAAATTTTAGCTAGAAACTGTATTTTTGTCGATTTTTATTGAATTTGAACTATATTTCAACGTTTTTTGATGGTTCTGAGCCACCAAACACACTTAAAGCATGCAGAATCGACTCAGAATAGGAAAAGGAGACGTTTAGGTCAATTTTATGCATTCTGGCGTTCGTAGATACAAGAAAACTGTTAAAATTCTTCAGAAACGTCACTTTTGAAGTGTTTTCTTGTACTTTTAAGCCAATCAGATACCCTACGGGCTTGGAAAGTGCAACGAAACCATCAAATTTTAGCTAGAAACTGTATTTTTGTCGATTTTTATTAAATTTGAACTATATTTCAACGTTTTTTGATGGTTCTGAGCCACCAAACACACTTAAAGCATGCAGAATCGACTCAGAATAGGAAAAGGAGACGTTTAGGTCAATTTTATGCATTCTGGCGTTCGTAGATACAAGAAAACTGTTAAAATTCTTCAGAAACGTCACTTTTGAAGTGTTTTCTTGTACTTTTAAGCCAATCAGATACCCTACGGGCTCGGAAAGTGCAACGAAACCATCAAATTTTAGCTAGAAACTGTATTTTTGTCGATTTTTATTGAATTTGAACTATATTTCAACGTTTTTTGATGGTTCTGAGCCACCAAACACACTTAAAGCATGCAGAATCGACTCAGAATAGGAAAAGGAGACGTTTAGGTCAATTTTATGCATTCTGGCGTTCGTAGATACAAGAAAACTGTTAAAATTCTTCAGAAACGTCACTTTTGAAGTGTTTTCTTGTACTTTTAAGCCAATCAGATACCCTACGGGCTCGGAAAGTGCAACGAAACCATCAAATTTTAGCTAGAAACTGTATTTTTGTCGATTTTTATTGAATTTGAACTATATTTCAACGTTTTTTGATGGTTCTGGGCCACCAAACACACTTAAAGCATGCAGAATCGACTCAGAATAGGAAAAGGAGACGTTTAGGTCAATTTTATGCATTCTGGCGTTCGTAGATACAAGAAAACTGTTAAAATTCTTCAGAAACGTCACTTTTGAAGTGTTTTCTTGTACTTTTAAGCCAATCAGATACCCTACGGGCTCGGAAAGTGCAACGAAACCATCAAATTTTAGCTAGAAACTGTATTTTTGTCGATTTTTATTGAATTTGAACTATATTTCAACGTTTTTTGATGGTTCTGAGCCACCAAACACACTTAAAACATGCAGAATCGACTCAGAATAGGAAAAGGAGACGTTTAGGTCAATTTTATGCATTCTGGCGTTCGTAGATACAAGAAAACTGTTAAAATTCTTCAGAAACGTCACTTTTGAAGTGTTTTCTTGTACTTTTAAGCCAATCAGAAACCCTACGGGCTCGGAAAGTGCAACGAAACCATCAAATTTTAGCTAGAAACTGTATTTTTGTCGATTTTTATTGAATTTGAACTATATTTCAACGTTTTTTGATGGTTCTGAGCCACGAAACACACTTAAAGCATGCAGAATCGACTCAGAATAGGAAAAGGAGACGTTTAGGTCAATTTTATGCATTCTGGCGTTCGTAGATACAAGAAAACTGTTAAAATTCTTCAGAAACGTCACTTTTGAAGTGTTTTCTTGTACTTTTAAGCCAATCAGATACCCTACGGGCTCGGAAAGTGCAACGAAACCATCAAATTTTAGCTAGAAACTGTATTTTTGTCGATTTTTATTGAATTTGAACTATATTTCAACGTTTTTTGATGGTTCTGAGCCACCAAACACACTTAAAGCATGCAGAATCGACTCAGAATAGGAAAAGGAGACGTTTAGGTCAATTTTATGCATTCTGGCGTTCGTAGATACAAGAAAACTGTTAAAATTCTTCAGAAACGTCACTTTTGAAGTGTTTTCTTGTACTTTTAAGCCAATCAGATACCCTACGGGCTCGGAAAGTGCAACGAAACCATCAAATTTTAGCTAGAAACTGTATTTTTGTCGATTTTTATTGAATTTGAACTATATTTCAACGTTTTTTGATGGTTCTGAGCCACCAAACACACTTAAAGCATGCAGAATCGACTCAGAATAGGAAAAGGAGACGTTTAGGTCAATTTTATGCATTCTGGCGTTCGTAGATACAAGAAAACTGTTAAAATTCTTCAGAAACGTCACTTTTGAAGTGTTTTCTTGTACTTTTAAGCCAATCAGATACCCTACGGGCTCGGAAAGTGCAACGAAACCATCAAATTTTAGCTAGAAACTGTATTTTTGTCGATTTTTATTGAATTTGAACTATATTTCAACGTTTTTTGATGGTTCTGAGCCACCAAACACACTTAAAGCATGCAGAATCGACTCAGAATAGGAAAAGGAGACGTTTAGGTCAATTTTATGCATTCTGGCGTTCGTAGATACAAGAAAACTGTTAAAATTCTTCAGAAACGTCACTTTTGAAGTGTTTTCTTGTACTTTTAAGCCAATCAGATACCCATACGGGCTCGGAAAGTGCAACGAAACCATCAAATTTTAGCTAGAAACTGTATTTTTGTCGATTTTTATTGAATTTGAACTATATTTCAACGTTTTTTGATGGTTCTGAGCCACCAAACACACTTAAAGCATGCAGAATCGACTCAGAATAGGAAAAGGAGACGTTTAGGTCAATTTTATGCATTCTGGCGTTCGTAGATACAAGAAAACTGTTAAAATTCTTCAGAAACGTCACTTTTGAAGTGTTTTCTTGTACTTTTAAGCCAATCAGATACCCTACGGGCTCGGAAAGTGCAACGAAACCATCAAATTTTAGCTAGAAACTGTATTTTTGTCGATTTTTATTGAATTTGAACTATATTTCAACGTTTTTTGATGGTTCTGAGCCACCAAACACACTTAAAGCATGCAGAATCGACTCAGAATAGGAAAAGGAGACGTTTAGGTCAATTTTATGCATTCTGGCGTTCGTAGATACAAGAAAACTGTTAAAATTCTTCAGAAACGTCACTTTTGAAGTGTTTTCTTGTACTTTTAAGCCAATCAGATACCTTACGGGCTCGGAAAGTGCAACGAAACCATCAAATTTTAGCTAGAAACTGTATTTTTGTCGATTTTTATTGAATTTGAACTATATTTCAACGTTTTTTGATGGTTCTGAGCCACCAAACACACTTAAAGCATGCAGAATCGACTCAGAATAGGAAAAGGAGACGTTTAGGTCAATTTTATGCATTCTGGCGTTCGTAGATAGAAGAAAACTGTTAAAATTCTTCAGAAACGTCACTTTTGAAGTGTTTTCTTGTACTTTTAAGCCAATCAGATACCCTACGGGCTCGGAAAGTGCAACGAAACCATCAAATTTTAGCTAGAAACTGTATTTTTGTCGATTTTTATTGAATTTGAACTATATTTCAACGTTTTTTGATGGTTCTGAGCCACCAAACACACTTAAAGCATGCAGAATCGACTCAGAATAGGAAAAGGAGACGTTTAGGTCAATTTTATGCATTCTGGCGTTCGTAGATACAAGAAAACTGTTAAAATTCTTCAGAAAGGTCACTTTTGAAGTGTTTTCTTGTACTTTTAAGCCAATCAGATACCCTACGGGCTCGGAAAGTGCAACGAAACCATCAAATTTTAGCTAGAAACTGTATTTTTGTCGATTTTTATTGAATTTGAACTATATTTCAACGTTTTTTGATGGTTCTGAACCACCAAACACACTTAAAGCATGCAGAATCGACTCAGAATAGGAAAAGGAGACGTTTAGGTCAATTTTATGCATTCTGGCGTTCGTAGATACAAGAAAACTGTTAAAATTCTTCAGAAACGTCACTTTTGAAGTGTTTTCTTGTACTTTTAAGCCAATCAGATACCCTACGGGCTCGGAAAGTGCAACGAAACCATCAAATTTTAGCTAGAAACTGTATTTTTGTCGATTTTTATTGAATTTGAACTATATTTCAACGTTTTTTGATGGTTCTGAGCCACCAAACACACTTAAAGCATGCAGAATCGACTCAGAATAGGAAAAGGAGACGTTTAGGACAATTTTATGCATTCTGGCGTTCGTAGATACAAGAAAACTGTTAAAATTCTTCAGAAACGTCACTTTTGAAGTGTTTTCTTGTACTTTTAAGCCAATCAGATACCCTACGGGCTCGGAAAGTGCAACGAAACCATCAAATTTTAGCTAGAAACTGTATTTTTGTCGATTTTTATTGAATTTGAACTATATTTCAACGTTTTTTGATGGTTCTGAGCCACCAAACACACTTAAAGCATGCGGAATCGACTCAGAATAGGAAAAGGAGACGTTTAGGTCAATTTTATGCATTCTGGCGTTCGTAGATACAAGAAAACTGTTAAAATTCTTCAGAAACGTCACTTTTGAAGTGTTTTCTTGTACTTTTAAGCCAATCAGATACCCTACGGGCTCGGAAAGTGCAACGAAACCATCAAATTTTAGCTAGAAACTGTATTTTTGTCGATTTTTATTGAATTTGAACTATATTTCAACGTTTTTTGATGGTTCTGAGCCACCAAACACACTTAAAGCATGCAGAATCGACTCAGAATAGGAAAAGGAGACGTTTAGGTCAATTTTATGCATTCTGGCGTTCGTAGATACAAGAAAACTGTTAAAATTCTTCAGAAACGTCACTTTTGAAGTGTTTTCTTGTACTTTTAAGCCAATCAGATACCCTACGGGCTCGGAAAGTGCAACGAAACCATCAAATTTTAGCTAGAAACTGTATTTTTGTCGATTTTTATTGAATTTGAACTATATTTCAACGTTTTTTGATGGTTCTGAGCCACCAAACACACTTAAAGCATGCAGAATCGACTCAGAATAGGAAAAGGAGACGTTTAGGTCAATTTTATGCATTCTGGCGTTCGTAGATACAAGAAAACTGTTAAAATTCTTCAGAAACGTCACTTTTGAAGTGTTTTCTTGTACTTTTAAGCCAATCAGATACCCTACGGGCTCGGAAAGTGCAACGAAACCATCAAATTTTAGCTAGAAACTGTATTTTTGTCAATTTTTATTGATTTTGAACTATATTTCAACGTTTTTTGATGGTTCTGAGCCACCAAACACACTTAAAGCATGCAGAATCGACTCAGAATAGGAAAAGGAGACGTTTAGGTCAATTTTATGCATTCTGGCGTTCGTAGATACAAGAAAACTGTTAAAATTCTTCAGAAACGTCACTTTTGAAGTGTTTTCTTGTACTTTTAAGCCAATCAGATACCCAACGGGCTCGGAAAGTGCAACGAAACCATCAAATTTTAGCTAGAAACTGTATTTTTGTCGATTTTTATTGAATTTGAACTATATTTCAACGTTTTTTGATGGTTCTGAGCCACCAAACACACTTAAAGCATGCAGAATCGACTCAGAATAGGAAAAGGAGACGTTTAGGTCAATTTTATGCATTCTGGCGTTCGTAGATACAAGAAAACTGTTAAAATTCTTCAGAAACGTCACTTTTAAAGTATTTTCTTGTACTTTTAAGCCAATCAGATACCCTACGGGCTCGGAAAGTGCAACGAAACCATCAAATTTTAGCTAGAAACTGTATTTTTGTCGATTTTTATTGAATTTGAACTATATTTCAACGTTTTTTGATGGTTCTGAGCCACCAAACACACTTAAAGCATGCAGAATCGACTCAGAATAGGAAAAGGAGACGTTTAGGTCAAATTTATGCATTCTGGCGTTCGTAGATACAAGAAAACTGTTAAAATTCTTCAGAAACGTCACTTTTGAAGTGTTTTCTTGTACTTTTAAGCCAATCAGATACCCTACGGGCTCGGAAAGTGCAACGAAACCATCAAATTTTAGCTAGAAACTGTATTTTTGTCGATTTTTATTGAATTTGAACTATATTTCAACGTTTTTTGATGGTTCTGAGCCACCAAACACACTTAAAGCATGCAGAATCGACTCAGAATAGGAAAAGGAGACGTTTAGGTCAATTTTATGCATTCTGGCGTTCGTAGATACAAGAAAACTGTTAAAATTCTTCAGAAACGTCACTTTTGAAGTGTTTTCTTGTACTTTTAAGCCAATCAGATACCCTACGGGCTCGGAAAGTGCAACGAAACCATCAAATTTTAGCTAGAAACTGTATTTTTGTCGATTTTTATTGAATTTGAACTATATTTCAACGTTTTTTGATGGTTCTGAGCCACCAAACACACTTAAAGCATGCAGAATCGACTCAGAATAGGAAAAGGAGACGTTTAGGTCAATTTTATGCATTCTGGCGTTCGTAGATACAAGAAAACTGTTAAAATTCTTCAGAAACGTCACTTTTGAAGTGTTTTCTTGTACTTTTAAGCCAATCAGATACCCTACGGGCTCGGAAAGTGCAACGAAACCATCAAATTTTAGCTAGAAACTGTATTTTTGTCGATTTTTATTGAATTTGAACTATATTTCAACGTTTTTTGATGGTTCTGAGCCACCAAACACACTTAAAGCATGCAGAATCGACTCAGAATAGGAAAAGGAGACGTTTAGGTCAATTTTATGCATTCTGGCGTTCGTAGATACAAGAAAACTGTTAAAATTCTTCAGAAACGTCACTTTTGAAGTGTTTTCTTGTACTTTTAAGCCAATCAGATACCCAACGGGCTCGGAAAGTGCAACGAAACCATCAAATTTTAGCTAGAAACTGTATTTTTGTCGATTTTTATTGAATTTGAACTATATTTCAACGTTTTTTGATGGTTCTGAGCCACCAAACACACTTAAAGCATGCAGAAATGACTCAGAATAGGAAAAGGAGACGTTTAGGTCAATTTTATGCATTCTGGCGTTCGTAGATACAAGAAAACTGTTAAAATTGTTCAGAAACGTCACTTTTGAAGTGTTTTCTTGTACTTTTAAGCCAATCAGATACCCTACGGGCTCGGAAAGTGCAACGAAACCATCAAATTTTAGCTAGAAACTGTATTTTTGTCGATTTTTGTTGAATTTGAACTATATTTCAACGTTTTTTGATGGTTCTCAGCCACCAAACACACTTAAAGTATGCAGAATAGACTCAGAATAGGAAAAGGAGACGTTTAGGTCAATTTTATGCATTCTGGCGTTCGTAGATACAAGAAAACTGTTAAAATTCTTCAGAAACGTCACTTTTGAAGTGTTTTCTTGTACTTTTAAGCCAATCAGATACCCTACGGGCTCGGAAAGTGCAACGAAACCATCAAATTTTAGCTAGAAACTGTATTTTTGTCGATTTTTATTGAATTTGAACTATATTTCAACGTTTTTTGATGGTTCTGAGCCACCAAACACACTTAAAGCATGCAGAATCGACTCAGAATAGGAAAAGGAGACGTTTAGGTCAATTTTATGCATTCTGGCGTTCGTAGATACAAGAAAACTGTTAAAATTCTTCAGAAACGTCACTTTTGAAGTGTTTTCTTGTACTTTTAAGCCAATCAGATACCCTACGGGCTCGGAAAGTGCAACGAAACCATCAAATTTTAGCTAAAAACTGTATTTTTGTCGATTTTTATTGAATTTGAACTATATTTCAACGTTTTTTGATGGTTCTGAGCCACCAAACACACTTAAAGCATGCAGAATCGACTCAGAATAGGAAAAGGAGACGTTTAGGTCAATTTTATGCATTCTGGCGTTCGTAGATACACGAAAACTGTTAAAATTCTTCAGAAACGTCACTTTTGAAGTGTTTTCTTGTACTTTTAAGCCAATCAGATACCCTACGGGCTCGGAAAGTGCAACGAAACCATCAAATTTTAGCTAGAAACTGTATTCTTGTCGATTTTTATTGAATTTGAACTATATTTCAACGTTTTTTGATGGTTCTGAGCCACCAAACACACTTAAAGCATGCAGAATCGACTCAGAATAGGAAAAGGAGACGTTTAGGTCAATTTTATGCATTCTGGCGTTCGTAGATACAAGAACACTGTTAAAATTCTTCAGAAACGTCACTTTTGAAGTGTTTTCTTGTACTTTTAAGCCAATCAGATACCCTACGGGCTCGGAAAGTGCAACGAAACCATCAAATTTTAGCTAGAAACTGTATTTTTGTCGATTTTTATTGAATTTGAACTATATTTCAACGTTTTTGATGGTTCTGAGCCACCAAACACACTTAAAGCATGCAGAATCGACTCAGAATAGGAAAAGGAGACGTTTAGGTCAATTTTATGCATTCTGGCGTTCGTAGATACAAGAAAACTGTTAAAATTCTTCAGAAACGTCACTTTTGAAGTGTTTTCATGTACTTTTAAGCCAATCAGATACCCTACGGGCTCGGAAAGTGCAACGAAACCATCAAATTTTAGCTAGAAACTGTATTTTTGTCGATTTTTATTGAATTTGAACCATATTTCAACGTTTTTTGATGGTTCTGAGCCACCAAACACACTTAAAGCATGCAGAATCGACTCAGAATAGGAAAAGGAGACGTTTAGGTCAATTTTATGCATTCTGGCGTTCGTAGATACAAGAAAACTGTTAAAATTCTTCAGAAACGTTACTTTTGAAGTGTTTTCTTGTACTTTTAAGCCAATCAGATACCCTACGGGCTCGGAAAGTGCAACGAAACCATCAAATTTTAGCTAGAAACAGTATTTTTGTCGATTTTTATTGAATTTGAACTATATTTCAACATTTTTTGATGGTTCTGAGCCACCAAACACACTTAAAGCATGCAGAATCGACTCAGAATAGGAAAAGGAGATGTTTAGGTCAATTTTATGCATTCTGGCGTTCGTAGATACAAGAAAACTGTTAAAATTCTTCAGAAACGTCACTTTTGAAGTGTTTTCTTGTACTTTTAAGCCAATCAGATACCCTACGGGCTCGGAAAGTGCAACGAAACCATCAAATTTTAGCTAGAAACTGTATTTTTGTCGATTTTTATTGAATTTGAACTATATTTCAACGTTTTTTGATGGTTCTGAGCCACCAAACACACTTAAAGCATACAGAATCGACTCAGAATAGGAAAAGGAGACGTTTAGGTCAATTTTATGCATTCTGGCGTTCGTAGATACAAGAAAACTGTTAAAATTCTTCAGAAACGTCACTTTTGAAGTGTTTTCTTGTACTTTTAAGCCAATCAGATACCCTACGGGCTCGGAAAGTGCAACGAAACCATCAAATTTTAGCTAGAAACTGTATTTTTGTCGATTTTTATTGAATTTGAACTATATTTCAAAGTTTTTTGATGGTTCTGAGCCACCAAACACACTTAAAGCATGCAGAATCGACTCAGAATAGGAAAAGGAGACGTTTAGGTCAATTTTATGCATTCTGGCGTTCGTAGATACAAGAAAACTGTTAAAATTCTTCAGAAACGTCACTTTTGAAGTGTTTTCTTGTACTTTTAAGCCAATCAGATACCCTACGGGCTCGGAAAGTGCAACGAAACCATCAAATTTTAGCTAGAAACTGTATTTTTGTCGATTTTTATTGAATTTGAACTATATTTCAACGTTTTTTGATGGTTCTGAGCCACCAAACACACTTAAAGCATGCAGAATCGACTCAGAATAGGAAAAGGAGACGTTTAGGTCAATTTTATGCATTCTGGCGTTCGTAGATACAAGAAAACTGTTAAAATTCTTCAGAAACGTCACTTTTGAAGTGTTTTCTTGTACTTTTAAGCCAATCAGATACCCTACGGGCTCGGAAAGTGCAACGAAACCATCAAATTTTAGCTAGAAACTGTATTTTTGTCGATTTTTATTGAATTTGAACTATATTTCAACGTTTTTTGATGGTTCTGAGCCACCAAACACACTTAAAGCATGCAGAATCGACTCAGAATAGGAAAAGGAGACGTTTAGGTCAATTTTATGCATTCTGGCGTTCGTAGATACAAGAAAACTGTTAAAATTCTTCAGAAACGTCACTTTTGAAGTGTTTTCTTGTACTTTTAAGCCAATCAGATACCCTACGGGCTCGGAAAGTGCAACGAAACCATCAAATTTTAGCTAGAAACTGTATTTTTGTCGATTTTTATTGAATTTGAACTATATTTCAATGTTTTTTGATGGTTCTGAGCCACCAAACACACTTAAAGCATGCAGAATCGACTCAGAATAGGAAAAGGAGACGTTTAGGTCAATTTTATGCATTCTGGCGTTCGTAGATACAAGAAAACTGTTAAAATTCTTCAGAAACGTCACTTTTGAAGTGTTTTCTTGTACTTTTAAGCCAATCAGATACCCTACGGGCTCGGAAAGTGCAACGAAACCATCAAATTTTAGCTAGAAACTGTATTTTTGTCGATTTTTATTGAATTTGAACTATATTTAACGTTTTTTGATGGTTCTGAGCCACCAAACACACTTAAAGCATGCAGAATCGACACAGAATAGGAAAAGGAGACGTTTAGGTCAATTTTATGCATTCTGGCGTTCGTAGATACAAGAAAACTGTTAAAATTCTTCAGAAACGTCACTTTTGAAGTGTTTTCTTGTACTTTTAAGCCAATCAGATACCCTACGGGCTCGGAAAGTGCAACGAAACCATCAAATTTTAGCTAGAAACTGTATTTTTGTCGATTTTTATTGAATTTGAACTATATTTCAACGTTTTTTGATGGTTCTGAGCCACCAAACACACTTAAAGCATCCAGAATCGACTCAGAATAGGAAAAGGAGACGTTTAGGTCAATTTTATGCATTCTGGCGTTCGTAGATACAAGAAAACTGTTAAAATTCTTCAGAAACGTCACTTTTGAAGTGTTTTCTTGTACTTTTAAGCCAATCAGATACCCTACGGGCTCGGAAAGTGCAACGAAACCATCAAATTTTAGCTAGAAACTGTATTTTTGTCGATTTTTATTGAATTTGAACTATATTTCAACGTTTTTTGATGGTTCTGCGCCACCAAACACACTTAAAGCATGCAGAATCGACTCAGAATAGGAAAAGGAGACGTTTAGGTCAATTTTATGCATTCTGGCGTTCGTAGATACAAGAAAACTGTTAAAATTCTTCAGAAACGTCACTTTTGAAGTGTTTTCTTGTACTTTTAAGCCAATCAGATACCCTACGGGCTCGGAAAGTGCAACGAAACCATCAAATTTTAGCTAGAAACTGTATTTTTGTCGATTTTTATTGAATTTGAACTATATTTCAACGTTTTTTGATGGTTCTGAGCCACCAAACACACTTAAAACATGCAGAATCGACTCAGAATAGGAAAAGGAGACGTTTAGGTCAATTTTATGCATTCTGGCGTTCGTAGATACAAGAAAAGTGTTAAAATTCTTCAGAAACGTCACTTTTGAAGTGTTTTCTTGTACTTTTAAGCCAATCAGATACCCAACGGGCTCGGAAAGTGCAACGAAACCATCAAATTTTAGCTAGAAACAGTATTTTTGTCGATTTTTATTGAATTTGAACTATATTTCAACGTTTTTTGATGGTTCTGAGCCACCAAACACACTTAAAGCATGCAGAATCGACTCAGAATAGGAAAAGGAGACGTTTAGGTCAATTTTATGCATTCTGGCGTTCGTAGATACAAGAAAACTGTTAAAATTCTTCAGAAACGTCACTTTTGAAGTGTTTTCTTGTACAGTGAAACCTGTCTATGCCGGACTCTGCAGAAGGCGGAAAACTGCTCATCGCGGAAATTTTCCCCAGTCCCGTTTTTTCAAATACCTAATTTAATGTATTTTGGTCCGTATAAGCCGGAAACTGCGTAACGCGGAAACGGAAAATATTTTAAGTCCCAACGTGTCAAAATACATGCACCCAACTCTGTATAAAACGGAAGCGAGAACAAAATCGATGATTTCTACGAAAAATATGCAATTCAATTCGTGGACCTGCAGGTGCATTTTTTCTCAACAGGAAATCACTGTTCTCAATTCTCATTTAATTAGTGTCTCTCGTGGATATGTGTGTTCGCAATGACCCAAAAAACGACCAACAATAACAGCAAAATGGATTTAATTAATGTACAATAGCAGCAAAATTTGAGTGTTAAAGAAATTGCAAAATTTCGGTTGCAAAAAACGCAAGTGTATCAAATCATAAAACATATTCTTAAAATAAATTAGAGAATAATGGCAAAGCGGTGAGCGTCTAGCCAACCTTTTGCAGTTGAGAACAAGCATGGAAAATATATCTCAATGGCCGAAAAAGCAAATAACATTAAACAACTATTTCAAATAATTCTTTTATATGTACCTATGTATTCAATTTAATAAAAATTGATTTCCGTTTTATAGAGGTTTACTTTCCGTCATAGCCGGGTTTCCTGTAAAAGCCGGAACCCTGTTTAAGACGGATAACAATTTTGGACCCGTGCGATTCCGGCATAGACAGGTTTTACTGTACTTTTAAGCCAATCAGATACCCTACGGGCTCGGAAAGTGCAACGAAACCATCAAATTTTAGCTAGAAACAGTATTTTTGTCGATTTTTATTGAATTTGAACTATATTTCAACGTTTTTTGATGGTTCTGAGCCACCAAACACATTTAAAGCATGCAGAATCGACTCAGAATAGGAAAAGGAGATGTTTAGGTCAATTTTATGCATTCTGGCGTTCGTAGATACAAGAAAACTGTTAAAATTCTTCAGAAACGTCACTTTTGAAGTGTTTTCTTGTACTTTTAAGCCAATCAGATACCCTACGGGCTCGGAAAGTGCAACGAAACCATCAAATTTTAGCTAGAAACTGTATTTTTGTCGATTTTTATTGAATTTGAACTATATTTCAACGTTTTTTGATGGTTCTGAGCCACCAAACACACTTAAAGCATGCAGAAACGACTCAGAATAGGAAAAGGAGACGTTTAGGTCAATTTTATGCATTCTGGCGTTCGTAGATACAAGAAAACTGTTAAAATTCTTCAGAAACGTCACTTTTGAAGTGTTTTCTTGTACTTTTAAGCCAATCAGATACCCTACGGGCTCGGAAAGTGCAACGAAACCATCAAATTTTAGCTAGAAACTGTATTTTTGTCGATTTTTATTGAATTTGAACTATATTTCAACGTTATTTGATGGTTCTGAGCCACCAAACACACTTAAAGCATGCAGAATCGACTCAGAATAGGAAAAGGAGACGTTTAGGTCAATTTTATGCATTCTGGCGTTCGTAGATACAAGAAAACTGTTAAAATTCTTCAGAAACGTCACTTTTGAAGTGTTTTCTTGTACTTTTAAGCCAATCAGATACCCTACGGGCTCGGAAAGTGCAACGAAACCATCAAATTTTAGCAAGAAACTGTATTTTTGTCGATTTTTATTGAATTTGAACTATATTTCAACGTTTTTTGATGGTTCTGAGCCACCAAACACACTTAAAGCATGCAGAATCGACTCAGAATAGGAAAAGGAGACGTTTAGGTCAATTTTATGCATTCTGGCGTTCGTAGATACAAGAAAACTGTTAAAATTCTTCAGAAACGTCACTTTTGAAGTGTTTTCTTGTACTTTTAAGCCAATCAGATACCCTACGGGCTCGGAAAGTGCAACGAAACCATCAAATTTTAGCTAGAAACTGTATTTTTGTCGATTTTTATTGAATTTGAACTATATTTCAACGTTTTTTGATGGTTCTGAGCCACCAAACACACTTAAAGCATGAAGAATCGACTCAGAATAGGAAAAGGAGAAGTTTAGGTCAATTTTATGCATTCTGGCGTTCGTAGATGCAAGAAAACTGTTAAAATTCTTCAGAAACGTCACTTTTGAAGTGTTTTCTTGTACTTTTAAGCCAATCAGATACCCTACGGGCTCGGAAAGTGCAAGGAAACCATCAAATTTTAGCTAGAAACTGTATTTTTGTCGATTTTTATTGAATTTGAACTATATTTCAACGTTTTTTGATGGTTCTGAGCCACCAAACACACTTAAAGCATGCAGAATCGACTCAGAATAGGAAAAGGAGACGTTTAGGTCAATTTTATGCATTCTGGCGTTCGTAGATACAAGAAAACTGTTAAAATTCTTCAGAAACGTCACTTTTGAAGTGTTTTCTTGTACTTTTAAGACAATCAGATACCCTACGGGCTCGGAAAGTGCAACGAAACCATCAAATTTTAGCTAGAAACTGTATTTTTGTCGATTTTTATTGAATTTGAACTATATTTCAACGTTTTTTGATGGTTCTGAGCCACCAAACACACTTAAAGCATGCAGAATCGACTCAGAATAGGAAAAGGAGACGTTTAGGTCAATTTTATGCATTCTGGCGTTCGTAGATACAAGAAAACTGTTAAAATTCTTCAGAAACGTCACTTTTGAAGTGTTTTCTTGTACTTTTAAGCCAATCAGATACCCTACGGGCTCGGAAAGTGCAACGAAACCATCAAATTTTAGCTAGAAACTGTATTTTTGTCGATTTTTATTGAATTTGAACTATATTTCAACGTTTTTTGATGGTTCTGAGCCACCAAACACATTTAAAGCATGCAGAATCGACTCAGAATAGGAAAAGGAGACGTTTAGGTCAATTTTATGCATTCTGGCGTTCGTAGATACAAGAAAACTGTTAAAATTCTTCAGAAACGTCACTTTTGAAGTGTTTTCTTGTACTTTTAAGCCAATCAGATACCCTACGGGCTCGGAAAGTGCAACGAAACCATCAAATTTTAGCTAGAAACTGTATTTTTGTCGATTTTTATTGAATTTGAACTATATTTCAACGTTTTTTGATGGTTCTGAGCCACCAAACACACTTAAAGCATGCAGAATCGACTCAGAATAGGAAAAGGAGACGTTTAGGTCAATTTTATGCATTCTGGCGTTCGTAGATACAAGAAAACTGTTAAAATTCTTCAGAAACGTCACTTTTGAAGTGTTTTCTTGTACTTTTAAGCCAATCAGATACCCTACGGGCTCGGAAAGTGCAACGAAACCATCAAATTTTAGCTAGAAACTGTATTTTTGTCGATTTTTATTGAATTTGAACTATATTTCAACGTTTTTTGATGGTTCTGAGCCACCAAACACATTTAAAGCATGCAGAATCGACTCAGAATAGGAAAAGGAGATGTTTAGGTCAATTTTATGCATTCTGGCGTTCGTAGATACAAGAAAACTGTTAAAATTCTTCAGAAACGTCACTTTTGAAGTGTTTTCTTGTACTTTTAAGCCAATCAGATACCCTACGGGCTCGGAAAGTGCAACGAAACCATCAAATTTTAGCTAGAAACTGTATTTTTGTCGATTTTTATTGAATTTGAACTATATTTCAACGTTTTTTGATGGTTCTGAGCCACCAAACACACTTAAAGCATGCAGAAACGACTCAGAATAGGAAAAGGAGACGTTTAGGTCAATTTTATGCATTCTGGCGTTCGTAGATACAAGAAAACTGTTAAAATTCTTCAGAAACGTCACTTTTGAAGTGTTTTCTTGTACTTTTAAGCCAATCAGATACCCTACGGGCTCGGAAAGTGCAACGAAACCATCAAATTTTAGCTAGAAACTGTATTTTTGTCGATTTTTATTGAATTTGAACTATATTTCAACGTTATTTGATGGTTCTGAGCCACCAAACACACTTAAAGCATGCAGAATCGACTCAGAATAGGAAAAGGAGACGTTTAGGTCAATTTTATGCATTCTGGCGTTCGTAGATACAAGAAAACTGTTAAAATTCTTCAGAAACGTCACTTTTGAAGTGTTTTCTTGTACTTTTAAGCCAATCAGATACCCTACGGGCTCGGAAAGTGCAACGAAACCATCAAATTTTAGCTAGAAACTGTATTTTTGTCGATTTTTATTGAATTTGAACTATATTTCAACGTTTTTTGATGGTTCTGAGCCACCAAACACACTTAAAGCATGCAGAATCGACTCAGAATAGGAAAAGGAGACGTTTAGGTCAATTTTATGCATTCTGGCGTTCGTAGATACAAGAAAACTGTTAAAATTCTTCAGAAACGTCACTTTTGAAGTGTTTTCTTGTACTTTTAAGCCAATCAGATACCCTACGGGCTCGGAAAGTGCAACGAAACCATCAAATTTTAGCTAGAAACTGTATTTTTGTCGATTTTTATTGAATTTGAACTATATTTCAACGTTTTTTGATGGTTCTGAGCCACCAAACACACTTAAAGCATGAAGAATCGACTCAGAATAGGAAAAGGAGAAGTTTAGGTCAATTTTATGCATTCTGGCGTTCGTAGATGCAAGAAAACTGTTAAAATTCTTCAGAAACGTCACTTTTGAAGTGTTTTCTTGTACTTTTAAGCCAATCAGATACCCTACGGGCTCGGAAAGTGCAAGGAAACCATCAAATTTTAGCTAGAAACTGTATTTTTGTCGATTTTTATTGAATTTGAACTATATTTCAACGTTTTTTGATGGTTCTGAGCCACCAAACACACTTAAAGCATGCAGAATCGACTCAGAATAGGAAAAGGAGACGTTTAGGTCAATTTTATGCATTCTGGCGTTCGTAGATACAAGAAAACTGTTAAAATTCTTCAGAAACGTCACTTTTGAAGTGTTTTCTTGTACTTTTAAGACAATCAGATACCCTACGGGCTCGGAAAGTGCAACGAAACCATCAAATTTTAGCTAGAAACTGTATTTTTGTCGATTTTTATTGAATTTGAACTATATTTCAACGTTTTTTGATGGTTCTGAGCCACCAAACACACTTAAAGCATGCAGAATCGACTCAGAATAGGAAAAGGAGACGTTTAGGTCAATTTTATGCATTCTGGCGTTCGTAGATACAAGAAAACTGTTAAAATTCTTCAGAAACGTCACTTTTGAAGTGTTTTCTTGTACTTTTAAGCCAATC
Source organism: Zophobas morio (assembly GCF_036711695.1). Lineage (NCBI taxonomy): Eukaryota > Metazoa > Arthropoda > Insecta > Coleoptera > Tenebrionidae > Zophobas > Zophobas morio. Next base: position 1,384 of record NW_026972414.1, on the reverse strand, counting down.
AGATACCCTACGGGCTCGGAAAGTGCAACGAAACCATCAAATTTTAGCTAGAAACTGTATTTTTGTCGATTTTTATTGAATTTGAACTATATTTCAACGTTTTTTGATGGTTCTGAGCCACCAAACACATTTAAAGCATGCAGAATCGACTCAGAATAGGAAAAGGAGACGTTTAGGTCAATTTTATGCATTCTGGCGTTCGTAGATACAAGAAAACTGTTAAAATTCTTCAGAAACGTCACTTTTGAAGTGTTTTCTTGTACTTTTAAGCCAATCAGATACCCTACGGGCTCGGAAAGTGCAACGAAACCATCAAATTTTAGCTAGAAACTGTATTTTTGTCGATTTTTATTGAATTTGAACTATATTTCAACGTTTTTTGATGGTTCTGAGCCACCAAACACACTTAAAGCATGCAGAATCGACTCAGAATAGGAAAAGGAGACGTTTAGGTCAATTTTATGCATTCTGGCGTTCGTAGATACAAGAAAACTGTTAAAATTCTTCAGAAACGTCACTTTTGAAGTGTTTTCTTGTACTTTTAAGCCAATCAGATACCCTACGGGCTCGGAAAGTGCAACGAAACCATCAAATTTTAGCTAGAAACTGTATTTTTGTCGATTTTTATTGAATTTGAACTATATTTCAACGTTTTTTGATGGTTCTGAGCCACCAAACACACTTAAAGCATGCAGAATCGACTCAGAATAGGAAAAGGAGACGTTTAGGTCAATTTTATGCATTCTGGCGTTCGTAGATACAAGAAAACTGTTAAAATTCTTCAGAAACGTCACTTTTGAAATGTTTTCTTGTACTTTTAAGCCAATCAAATACCCTACGGCTCGGAAAGTGCAACGAAACCATCAAATTTTAGCTAGAAACTGTATTTTTGTCGATTTTTATTGAGTTTGAACTATATTTCAACGTTTTGTGATGGTTCTGAGCCACCAAACACACTTAAAGCATGCAGAATCGACTCAGAATAGGAAAAGGAGACGTTTAGGTCAATTTTATGCATTCTGGCGTTCGTAGATACAAGAAAACTGTTAAAATTCTTCAGAAACGTCACTTTTGAAGTGTTTTCTTGTACTTTTAAGCCAATCAGATACCCTACGGGCTCGGAAAGTGCAACGAAACCATCAAATTTTAGCTAGAAACTGTATTTTTGTCGATTTTTATTGAATTTGAACTATATTTCAACGTTTTTTGATGGTTCTGAGCCACCAAACACACTTAAAGCATGCAGAATCGACTCAGAATAGGAAAAGGAGACGTTTAGGTCAAATTTATGCATTCTGGCGTTCGTAGATACAAGAAAACTGTTAAAATTCTTCAGAAACGTCACTTTTGAAGTGTTTTCTTGTACTTTTAAGCCAATCAGATA
>NW_026972413.1:0-73285 GCF_036711695.1 Zophobas morio | reverse complement strand
AATACCATTTATTTAGCTTGCTAAATTGTATCTTCCTCGTCCTTTTACATAGGTGATGGTAAGTTAAAATGATAATAATAAATCCTTATACAAATCTACAAATGTATAGAAATCTTAGCAAAAAACCAGTGACTACGTAATGAGAAGTTGCGTTCGTAAACAAGTGTAGTTTTTGCGACTTTTTTAACAAGACCAGAGTACTACTTTCAGTCCTACAAACTTAATTCTTTAATTCCTTTTTAAATAAAATTCAAGCATAATTTTAGCAGAACTCACTAACCGAGTAAAAGTAAACAACAAAGATTAAAGTTTTAATTTAATCAATATCATTATTGTATTTTTATTTATGTAGATAATATTAAATGAGATAAAACTCTTTTTAGATTTTTTTCCAATTGTATTTCAATATGAAGAGCTCTGGTAGAAACAGCAATGAAAAGATGTTAACGGGGTAGTATTGCACTAGAACCTAATGAAAAAAGGCTTTTATCTTAATAAATACTTTATATTATACTGATTTATTTTTTTAAGCATGACTGCAAAATTTTGCATATACTTGCTGAATTGCTTTATGTTATGTACGCAGATACACTTAAATCTAAAACCGTTTATAATTAAATCTTTATAGATTTTATAAAGCGCTTTATTTGCTGTTTACTGAAAAGTAGAGACAATCATTATTTTATTCATTTCCGAAGTGGATAACTTCATTCAGTAACCGCATAATTAAGTTTCAAAATAGTAATAAATTAATATGACCTATTTTTTTTAACGCAGTATAAAAGAAGACTGTAGAGTGGTTATTTAAATTTACTTTAAAACTAAATATTAAACTAAATACCGTACCACCCTGTGATGATTTCAACTAAGCTATATAGGATTTGTATATAAAACTAGGCGCTATATACGTATTTGTTCTACGACTAAGTTTAATATAATTCTAGTTTATTACAAAGATCATGCACGAGTCATATTAGTCACGCCTTGATTTGATTTTAGAGTAATTTTTTTTTGATTCTTAATGACAACAAGAATCTAAGGTTTTAAGGCTATAAAGATTAAATAAGTATATTCCTTTGTGTGGACCAAAAAAAATTTGAGCAGTTACTTTCAAATACCTTTTTTTTTTTTAATTTTTTTTTAATCTTGCTCTGTTTTAGCTTTTTGGGTATAAAATTTTAAACAAATAAATAGGATTAAAACATTATTTAATTAAATGGTTATACATCATATACTGTTATGTTTTATATCTACAATACTTCTTAATAAAGAAATACATTTCTATTATTATTTTTTTTGTTAATAATATATATAATCATCTTTTGGGAACAAATTTTTAGCCTATAATCATATTTGCCTTCACACCCAAAAGGGTTTCTTTCGTCTGCCGATTACTATAACAACTAATAATAAGTTCAACGGTCTCTCCTGCGTTAAAATTTCTGCGGAATATTCAGTGATAGAGGGGCCTATACTTCCCTCCTTTACCCGCTTCAGCCAAATAAAAGTAATATAAAGAGACGGGCCTTGTAACTAAGTAAAAAGGGCGGAAAAGGATGGGGGTGCTTGCCTGGCAAGCACGCCCCGCCCTCCCCCCCGACTCCGCAGAAGCTGAGGAAGATAGAAAGATGAAACTGAGGAGTACGGCTTTGCTACGCCGAGGGGTAGGAAGCGGACACTGACCCGACAACCCCGCTATGTTTGTGTTGAACTGAACTTAAATACCTTCCTTCGTCCCACTTTTTAAGTTACTTTAAAAAAATTAAAATACTATATAAATTTTATTATTCAACTACCCACCTTTCTATTGGTACATTTTAGAATTAGCTTGGTTCGCTAGTAAATAAAAATATTGTTATGGTACTGAAAAGGGAGTATAAAAGGAGTAAATGATCTTTGTATCTTATCTACTGATCTGAACAAGACTACTTAACTTTGTTAATCTGTACCGTCCACGAAAAAACCTCAAGTATTGGTTGCCGCTAATAACTTTAGATTTAAATGTAAATTTTTTTTTTAAGTGCAAACTTTTAGAAAAGTTAATACATTAACTACATAAGAGGGTGTGTTCACAATTTTTTTAATTGTTTGACATTTCTGAAATTTTTTTTTTTCATATAGTATGTTTTGATCTTTTTAAGTACTTTAAATGGTAGAGTAAAGTATTAAAACAATGTACCCCTTTCTTTCTGAATCGAGCTGTCTACAATTAGTTGTTGTATTTATTAAATCTATTATTTAGTGATTTCCATATTTGTACCTTTTGTTGATATTACTGGTATTAAGTTTTTGAAACTGGTATATTTATAAACTATTGCTTATATAATATAGTAGATTGTATATTATAGACCATAAGATATTATAATATAGAGTTGTTAAATATTCAACACCGTTACAATTTATTTGATAAATTAAAGACTCCTGGAGGGCACCACGCAACCACCATAAATGAAAGAGAGAAAAAAAAGTATGTCGTGATCGAGTCATTTCATCTATATACCTGTAACAGTTAACCCACTAGGGTTAAGTCCCCGTCTCTACACTTAAAATTTTGCTGACAGAGTTACTCCTTCGTCGAAGTTTAAATAAAAAGTAGCAGTTTTTCAATTTCTTTAATTTGTTAGCTAATGTGCATTTTTTCAGCTTAATGAGCACTAAACAAAAAGTATGATTTATAGATTGCGTGTATTTAACTTTCAAGAACCAATTTACTAGTTATAAACATGTACGTGAGTGCGCGAATTTGAGCAGCGTATAACTTTTTAAAACAACGCCCCCTCGCTCGAGAGATTACGACCGCAGAGTGTGGCGCGAAGTAATTCAAGAATGAGTTCTAGTTCTGCCTTTTACTTCGTCAGTTATAATTTATGCGCTATAGCTAAATTGTGAATACTACGCGAAGCGGAAGTTTAGAACTATCACCTAAATAAAAATTGGCACTTTGCTCCTTCCCATTACTCCTAAGCGAGCTCGCTCCTCATCTGGTGAGCGAGTGTAGCTAGCTAGCCGGACTTATAGGCCTATTACGGCTTTCCGTTGGAAGACGACGTTCAAGAAGTATGTCCGAAGATCCCGGTCAGGAACTTCCATTTCGCACCTTGTTTTGTTGTACTTGGAGTGCGGAGGCTGTGGTTGTGTAGCCGCAGGTCCTAGCAGCAGACGCGCATATGCTACTATTGACTGATTGCCCCTAGAAAGAAGGCAAATCAATATTTTAACTTACACCAAAGGGTAGTGGTTGACAGGACCCAACAGTTTTCAGTCAGCATTTTAAAACACTTTATTTAAACCAAGGAATTTTAATGTTTGTCTTTATTAGCCTTTTAACCAGAAATTATGGATCTATTACGAATTGGTCAAGTTACATTTAAAACCATATTTAAGACTTGTGGTTAATTACCTGCGTTCTAATTAAGTTGATGTCCCTCGCCTAGTTTACACTAAACAACTCACTAGTAAATACCCTTACAAGTATTTTTGTTCTATTAATAATATTTTCTGATGCTCAATCGGGTCGTAAAAAAACACCGAATTTACGAGCTCTTGGCAGGGTGATAGCATGCACAGTAGCTTTAACCTTGTGTTAAAGCCAATCATGCACACACATATATAAATGAATCTACCCTATTTTATAACATATGTTTAGAGCCCATTGCGCAGTCGACCATAGTGCACGCCATCCCAGGTTCATAATTGACATCATCGATTGGTGTGCTGATTGAGCCGTTCACAGGTGGCTATCGCATTGAGTCGAAAAACGTTACGCAGAAGTTCAATTTCGAGGTCTTAATGTAAGCAGTATTTCTAACCACGGCGCTCCTGTCATAAAGGTAAGAAACTTATTTTGTCCCACTTGAAGCGAAGAGATTATTGCCAGTAAGTCGTAGGCCCAGGCAGTAGACGGCACGTATATCATGATGGACTGGATACGCCACGCATACCAGTGCCGTGGATTGTTCAACAAGTGTCTGCTACGGGCATAAAGTAAAGGGTATAGGGTTTGAGTCACCGCCTTGACCTTCACTACCGCTTAGTTTTCATGCGTTTTGTAAGAGCTCTTATTGTCAGTTACTACCACTAGACTGGTGCAATAAGGCAGGCGACCTTGACAGACTGTGGCATGTTGCGCATACTTGCAGGACTCCGACTGTTAGTATTCTTACGGGTGGGCGTGCAATCACTCACACGTATATCCAAGACGCCGTCCTTATGATAAGATTTAAATACGTTAAAAAGAAACAGTTGAACGCAAATCATTAAATTTTCTTACATTGGAGCATACAACATCATAATACCTAATGAAAAGGAGGATAGGGGCGCATACTAGATTCCTAGCAATGGTGACCTGCTGAGGAACTTTTAAGCGATTACGGGTATAAAGCCCTTTAGTGCCTTAAATGGATTTTAATCGAATTTCGATGCAGTTACTATAAGTTACTTAACAAAATATAAAAATGCAAACTTTGAGGGACTAGTACCTCTAGTTTTTTTAGAACATTAGTTCTCCATCTCGTCATATTCCTAAGTAAATCTAACAACTATTTTTTTATCAACTCAAATTTACGGTATATATGACTGGTAAAACCCCGAAAATAAAAGGTACTTACACAGTTATATCTTTGCTTCGTTTTGTAACTTAATCATTTTTTTTTGTTACCTTCTGCTTTTAATAGAATAAAAACTTTTCGATATCGATGTAACACCTAGGATTTTATAATCTCAAATAAATTTAATTATTAGGTGACAGAGAAAAAGAGGAGGTGCGTATCTATTACATTAAGCAAATCGCTATAGAGTTTTTCAAGTTTTACGATTTCTCAGGGAAAAGTTATGAAGAAGCATTACGGTGGGCGATACAAACTATTTTATTAATAAATTTATAATTTAAATTCAGTAATTCTTAAAGTTTTTTTTTTCAACGTTTGCACTGAGTGGCGAAACACAAGAACGTTCGAGAATTTTGGAGTACTTTTTTTATTGGTATTACGAATGCAATCCTTCTGAGTTTTCGGGAACGGATGAATGTTTTTCTCTAACGTTTGCTGTACTTTATTTTTCATTTTCATTTTTCTAATTTTTGTATAGCCTATTTTAACTTAAGGTTGTTCTGTTAAACACGGATCTGCACTCTGAAGGCGTTGAAAACAAAATGAGTGTGTCTGATTTTGTAAAGAATTTTAAAACTTTACATCCTGGAGGCTCTTGGTCTGAGGAGCGACTAAAGGCGCATGCTTTTTTCCTTCGATGGAGACACTGACTTATATTTATATATATATATATAGAAAGTTTACTACAGCATCAAAAAGTGTGAGCTTAGTCATCCCCGGCACTCGCGCTTCTACAAAAATTGCTTTTGTCGCCCCGACAGCCTTGCCCACGGCGCCGCAGCTGAAACTTCTCGCTCGCTTAGCAGCAAAATAAAGACTCTTTTAAGGCAGGAAAGAGGGAAAGGGGTGCGCTTTAGCACCATCACCGGCGCTGACTACGCCACGGAACGACACGAGGCCGGAGGCGCATCGTTCCTCATTACTTGCAAAGGAGTCATTTGCCGCCCTGCAGGGATTTTGCAAAGTTAATTTTAAGTTTGTAGACTTAAGAAAAAAAGTAAATGCTCTTCTTTTTATTAGACTTATTGTTTCTCCGCTTATGAAGATATTTTTGGAAGGAACTTTTAGGCCTTTTAAAAAGTGGTTGCTATTCTAGATGACACTAAGGCCACCGTATTTAGAATATTATATACCTGAAAAATTTAAAGATAAAAGGCTTTACTACAGAATCTCAGTCTTTCTTATTATAAAACTGTATAAATTCTAAAGCATTTCTAATGAAAACATTTACAGGTGCACCACTCTTTTAGTAAAATACCTAAAGTCAATCATGCAAATCGTTTTGTGTTTTGCGGTAACGACGGAAGAGAAATTTATAAATCCTCTGAGAGCTCCGAGAAGTGCAGTGTAAGCCTACGTAAAACCACCTTGTTTGCGATATCTGTCGCCTTCTTTTGTCAAACCAACCAATTACACTAAAAAGTTGAACTGCCCATTGTTTATTTTCGCCAATGAATCCCTGTGTTACCCTTAAAAAGGGCATGGTTGCGCATAAGAACATAGCTAGTAGATATACAAAAGAAGTTCCTTCTTAGCGTTTTTCTCTACTCTGTGCGTAACTAACTTTGTCTTATGTGCATTATGCGTTAGGAGTGGCTGAACGCCATAAATAAAACAGCAGCGTATGTCTCCATGTCGCCGTTGGGTAGATCCATTGGCACGAAACCAACTACCTTCCAGCGACCGATCCTTCCGACCTCGAATAGCAAAGGAATCAGGATACGAGCAGAAAGCTCTTTTTGGGCGTTGGGATTGGGTATCTCCCTATGGACACGACAGATCTCCATGTGTAAAAGACAAATAGCTTTGATTGAAACGGAGCTTCGGGAGCTGCTGGATAGCTCTCAGAAAAATTTAGAGAAAGACTGAAAGGTTAGCTATGAAGTATTCCGGTTACATATCTCTTATTAGCCCCTTATATCTAGACGCCAAAGTTAAATACTGGATGGACAACCTTGATTATGCCCAATACGAACTCGAGGTTCCCATATAAAAATCATCGTGGCACCATTTATTAATGCACTGACAACTTTATGAAATTTACAAGAGATACCGAACGTAGTTGAAACTCCTGCACACCAATAACGGATAGTTTATTTTCTCAAAGAAAATGGCTAACAAAATTATGACTTGCCGCAGTCGTATTCTAATGACCATAATAAAAGTATACAATATAAGCAGATTGAACTTTTCAGTATTACCCTTGCAAGAGCAAGCGTTTAACAAGACCAATCATTGCCGTATCACCTCGCTGTCCTGAGCAACCACTCCGCCCATGAGACAGGTGGACTGCGGATCCCGTGACTTTTTTTTCAATACAGAGTTTAAGTAAGACGGCATTTGCAAAGACTTTTCAGAATCAGTCTAATATGAAAAGTTTGCAGCGTTAAGCAAAGTTTCAACTTTTTTTTATATACAAAAAAAGCATTAACGACGTCTTCGAGTGATGCAAATGTTTGCATTGCCGCACTGATTTGATTGACTTGATTGGCACATGCAACATCGTAATACTCTTCTCGCAGGAGCTTTAAGTTTTTTGTTTCTTTTAGCCCCTTCAAGTTGGCTACCACTGAAAATAATATGAATCGTAACTTTATTTTAATTATAAAAATAATAAAACCAACACTTTTGAAGGGCCTGCAAATCATTATTTTTTTGGGCTATTGCGGCATCCAATGAATTTATTATATCTTTTTGGCTTTGCACTACTTTACACTCCTCCTCCTTTTCCGCCAGCAACTGACCACGTTAAAGAAAAATAATAAGAAAAAAAAGTTTATCTTTTATAAAAAAAGAAATCACTTTTGTCCGTTTCTGTAGAACGTTGTTCAAGTTTTCGTTTTCCGTTAATGATATTGCAAGTTTAGATTTGCACACTCGCAACTCCCTATGAAGTTTTCCGATAATATCATTGGCCTGTTTACCACAAACCACGTGGGGAGACTTTTAAGGTCGTTGCAACGAGCACAGCACAAAATAAGCGCCACCTTTTCCACTTCTTTATTGGCAGTTAAAAGCTGCTCTTCAATTTCTTTAATGTACTTTTTTGATTTTTCTGCGCTTTTAGAGAGTTTTTCCTCCAAATTTTTTATGTCTTTTTTGTGTTTGATTTGAAGTTCGGAAACGTAGGCCTTTAGATCTTCTACTTCGTTTTCCTTCACGTTCTGAAAAAAAGCAATAATAACAATAATGTATAATGGTCAAACGAATAATCTAAATAAACCTTTTCTTTCTCTAAATCTTTGAATTTTAAATTCGCACGAGATAGAAGATCCGCGTGTTGATCATTAATTAACTTTATCTTTTCCTCCAATACTTTTTTGTATTCTTCGCTGGAAGCTTTATGCGAGTGGTACTCATCAAGAGCCTTTTTATATATAATTTGACTAAAAATTTATAGTATTAAAAAAAAAGAAACTGTTTGCAGCTTTTTTTTCAACTCATCAATCTTTTCTGATAAAAGATTTTTATCTTCCTTAAGAGTTTTTATAATACTTTGAGCTGATTTTCTCTCTTCCGACTATTGAATAACTTTTTTGAGATTTTTAGTAAAATTTAAGCATCCTTTATACCAGTTTAAGTTTAGCATCTTGAAGGCATTTATTTTCTGTTTTGCTTTTTTCTACAAATTCATCCTGAAAAAAAATTAATTTCAAATTATAAAAGCGCTAAAGTACAGCATTCATATAGCGGAAACTTCCCATCAACTGCTGCATTTTCAGCTCTTGACTTTTTTTAATTCTTTTATGTTGTTTAAATAATAAATTAAGAAAGCCTAAGAAAGTATAATCTATAAAACTATGATTAGTACACAAAAAAACGCGTGGCCTGCCGATCTGCAAAATTATAATTTGCATAATAATTTAATTTTCTTAATTAAATAATAACTAACTTTTTATAAACTTATTGTAAAATTAAAAATTTCGTGATAAATCTTTTTTCTTTTATTTGAAAATAACTTTATATTAATTTCATAATTCTTTTATACATCAATTTTACTAAACTTTTCGATCTCAATAAGTTGCCTTGACGACTCTTCACGTAGTTCTTCTAACTTTAGTCCAAGGGCTTTATTTTCTTCCTTTTGGAAAAATTCTCAATTAATTTTTTTTTAATTAACTACAAAAGTACAATTTTGTTTTTCATAACGGACAAGAGATGATCCGTTAATTCTTTATCTTTGGCCCTTTGCAACGGAAGCGATAAGTGGATCTTTATTAAAAATTAATTAAAGAAAAAATTATGCTGAGAGATAAAAAACAAAGCACAACTTTACAAGTTTTCTGAAGGAATTAATTTCAACAATATTTAGAAGCCAATTGTTTTCGGATTCTATTGGATCAGTCTTGCTTAACAAAACTATAAAACTAAAAAAATAATCACTATTTAAAATTCGTTAATTAATAGTAACGAATAAATAAAAATTTATTAAAACAGAAGTTTTTTGTTATACTAAAATCTTCATAATTATATTTTTAAAAGTAATAAAAGTTTTGAGATGTTAAATATTGTATAGTTTTTAGAGAATAAAATTCTTTATACAAAATAAAAATATACTTTGAATGCTTATCATCTTCAAGGCACTTCTTAAGAAGTTCAGTAATTTCTCTGGCAAAATTTGAAAACTCTACAAAAAGTCCTTGTTCTTCTTTTAACCTAATTAAAATAATATCTAAGATTGAAAAAATTAATAAATAAATTATTTGCAAACACTTTTTAAATGTTTCTCCATTAAGTTCGTTATAAAAATGTATCCACAAATTTTCTTTATCTGTAAAAGAAAGTTGAAGAGTCTACTTTATTATAAATAAATAGGAAACCATAATGAATTAGAATTTAATTTTTAAAATCAAATTAGTAAATATTATAGAGCATAAGACACGACCTGGGAAGTAGTCGTAGTAATCTCGCATATAAATAATCTTTTCTTATTCTAATAATATTTACGTTATATTATATATTGTAAATCTTAAAAGTAAAAAGTGTACACAATGAGTTTGAGAAATACTGTGCTGCACCGGTATTGTAATTTGCATAGTGCTTACAGTTTTTGAAGTTTTAAAGATTTTATTCAACTAAAGAGAAGGGTGTAGATGCCATGAAACAGGTTTTACAAGTAGAATAAAGTTAAGGATATGAAAAGTTAATAGCTTAGTTACTATTATTTTGTATAAGTAAAAAAATCTGCATGACAATTTGTACGTAACGCAAACTTTAGTATTTTTTTAGGAGTTTTTCTGCCCTCATAAGTGGTATATATTTATATATATTTTCCTTATGCTATGGACAGGCATTCCTATTACGTGAAGTTGGTAGCTTCTCTTACAACTTAGCATTATTTCAATTATAAAAACTCTGGTAAGTAGAAAAAAAGCTTTTTATTCTAGAAATTTTATTTAGTCTAATTAGATGTGTACAGTTGTATATGAAGGTATAGGACCAGTTGTGCTTGTACACCGCTTTTCTTGCTATAGCAGCTTTTACAAAATTAATATTTATGTTTGGTTAAAAGCAGGATATGTAAATTGGATGGAAAAAAGATTTACTTAAATACTTCGCAGGTTTAAATATATAAACAAGCTGCGAAAATATATCGTTAAATTCTGTTATCTTTCGGCACTTTTAATTAAATTTGCAAGAGAGTAATATTAACCCTACTACCGGCATAACCCTGGAAGCTTACTTTCAAGCAAAATCTTATTATATACAACTATAAAATAATTTATTTTAAAAAAATAAAAAATATTTATTGTTTGATATATAAAAAATTTATTATTTGCTCAAAAATCTTTAAAATATATTTTTAGAATGTTAAACAAACTTTCGATATCAGATTAATGGCGCGTGCATCCAAAGTTAAGATTATTTCGTAAATGTATATAAGCTCCGCTCAAAGGTGAGGGGCAGCCCTTTTTGCTTTGGTCTCCGGGTCAGCCGCTGTCCTACTTAATTAAAGCATCTCGTTTTGTACCTTTTTTTTATTAGTAAGGTTTGTGATAGTAAACTCAGCAACACGCTCTTTGGCTAAGGACTTAAGTAATATATAACCAACGGAGCAACAACTATATTTTTTGCCGAATAGGCTTTAAGAATTGATATAAAACTAGAAGTCCAAAAAATGTGAATTACAGAAAACGAAGATTTGATTGGAGAGTTACTGAGATGCCTTCTTTAAAGAAATAGCATGGAATTGGGAGATATTGAAACTTTTGCTGGTTATAACATTACTTGCTTCAATATAATAAAGAAGAAGAAAAAGAGCAAGTTAGGGACTACCTGTCCAAAGCAGAAGAGTGGTATGGACCTTTGAGCTTCAAGGGATGTGAACTTCATTTCACAAATAATTTGTAAAAGAAAATTATGACAAGAACGATATATAAACAAAGGAAGGTGGTAAGTTATAAGTGCAAAAAGATTGGTCATCTGGCCAACCCTTGTTAATGTAATAATAGCTTTACAAACCCTTTCGCTTTTGTAATAAATTAAGGTTCATAATATACACAGAAACGAAAGTCATCGTATGAATAATGATAATTTTAAAAAGGAATAATAGGCTACTTCACATTCAGAAATTTGTTAGATGGCGCGGAGGAGAATTTAATTAGTGTATCCAATGTGAAGTCCTGGATGAACTAAATTAACATAAATATATTGCGTTACATCTTTTTTGAAGGAAATCGATTCAGAACACTTGGTTTACTCTTTAAAGAAGTGGAAATATAGGGCATTAACCAACATTTAGACATTTGTATCGTTGATCACATCCTACCTAATAATATCAACTTAGCATTGGTAGCGGAAGATTCAAGAAAGTTTGGTGGTAAACTAGTGAACATATCCCTTTACCATTTAAATGAAAACGAATATAGATTACAAAAAATTAAGTTTTCTAAACAACCAGATGAAATTATTATTGCAGAGCTTGGATGAAGTGAAAACAATCATGTGTTGTGAACGGTCAAAAATATTGTTAAAAACATAAAACTTGGAGGTGAAGTTTTACTACGAAGATGATTTGAAGTTAGCTATTAAGTTGTATAATCTTCGTCGGAACTCCGATAAAAGAAGTGTTATGAAACTTGGACTACTTTAAATAAAACTAAAAGAAAATTACAAGCCTGTATGGCGTAAATACGAAATAAAAGATTTGAACGTAATATGAAGGTAATTTTAAGAGGGTGGACACTTATTAAAGATAAGTACGCTGGAACTAACAATGATTGGGATTGGAATCCTAGGCAGGTAGTATTAGAAAAAACTTGAGATAGGATGGATGGCAGCTTCTCAGGTATATGGGCCTACCAAATAAATCTGAGGTGTGCGATGCACTTAAAGGTATGAACGCACAGTGCATCATAGTAAGGTATAAAATTACTAAAGAAAAACTTAACTTTATTATTTGTTGATTTCACAGGCTGATAGCTTCGAGAACTAGTATGTTATTAAATAATAAAGATCGTTTTAGACCAAACTATTTCCGCAAGATATTTTGTAGTAATATAAAAGCAACCTTTACTAGCCTAAATTATTAATATTAACCATGAGCAAGTCCGGCTAACTGAGACCGTTAATAATTATATTTTAAATTCAATAATTATCTGTTAAGATACTAGAAATTCAAAGTGGGTAGCAAATGTCTTTGCGGAATTAAAACTCGAGTTACTTCAACTTTATTCTCGTTTTCATTAGATATTTTTCTCAGTTAGGAAACTTGCCTATTATAGAAGGTAACAATTCAAAAGTATCCTATTACACTACTTATAAAAGGCATCCAGACCACGAAGCTAACTATAAGTAACCTCTAAAGCTTTAAAGCTGTTGGGAAAGACGCACTTTACTACAAAAAAGTGAAGGTGCATCGGGGCTGTCTGCCTCTCTAAACCTTATGCTTTGAAAAAAATTTTAATAAATTAAAAGGAGTATCTAAAAAATATATTTAGCTCTCAAATACAAGCACACCCTTGAATGAACCCCTATGCGAAAAAAAAAAGACAAAGAACTTTTAGTTATGTGACCAACTTCAACTGGTATTCCTGTTTTAAGGCCAGGGAATTCAACTCTACAGTACTCCTGGTGCATTACAGTAGTTAAAATTATATCTTTGTATTACTATATTAAAAGTTCTTTCAAGGGCCTGGAGCATAATGAACGGGGACGCACAGTTTTCCTTGAAGCTCAGGCCCCCTTATGCTAAAAAGTAAACGACCATCTTAAGGGGACAAGACATTTTTGTGAACTTTTCAATATTACTGAAAATATTAAATTTATTTGTCATAGTCGGATATTTATGTTGCATTCTACTAACTATAAGCTGTTTCAACTCTAAGCCCTCAAAGCCTTTTAACCCAGATAAATGATAAAAAGAAGACACCGCTAAACCTCATACTATTAAAAGACAGGCTTTTTAATACACAAAAAAAGCCTCAATCCAAAGAAAGAACTGACCGAACTTAATAAGAAACTTTAAGAATGAATGATGCCTTGGCTAAATCCGGGGGCTTGCCGCTATGGAATTTCTAAGGTATTTAAATCCTTCCCACAAATTATTAGTTATACCACCAGAATTTAATGAAAGCAACGCTTATTTGCTAAAGGTAAATCTAAACGTCTTTGCAAAATGCTTTTCTAGTCCTCTGAGGCTTTTACTACAATTTAAGAAAAGGGGCGCTTCTTAGAGTTCCATTTGACTTCATTATACCAGCTGCGAAGTATTTACAAATATAACTGACACTGTGAGACCAGATAGTATATATAATCTTTCGCTTAAACATTTTACTACTAACGCTACTGCATTAACAAGCGAGCCCTCTAACTTGATATTAACTACATTCGACTTTCCTAAACGTTAAAAGTTAGCTCAAGTTCTTTCAATTTTCAATTTAAAAAAAAATTGGGAAAAAAAAATTTTAAGGGGACTATCGGTCTACATATATCTAATACCCCTAAATCGGTAAAGTTGCGGAGGCTAATACTTGCGGATTAAAAATACTTTGTAGAGGATAGTATTTCAGTTCACAAAATTATTTCCGTGAGAAGCACTCTACCCCCAACGAATCCTAAGGCCTTTAGATTGCATAACTAAAACCTTAACCTTCGTAAAAAAAACACCGCTTAGTATGCTTAGACGTGGAGAAAGCCTTCTACTAAGTTTGGCATAACGAACATTAATGTAAGAGAATCGAGTTCCACTTTTTCATGTCCCTAGTTCATAAAGTATAATTTTTTCGAACAAAACTTTTTTAGTCAGCATAGAAGCAACTAATTTGATTACAAAAGACTTAAACACGCTATAAAACACGACTTTATCTTTAAACTTCAAAAACTTAATTTGTTTACAGGAAAATGTTTAATTGCTTTTAAAATAAAATGCAAAGCTCCAAGCCCGAAATCTGTTAAGTACTTTGGAAAAAAGTAAACGCTACTAATTATGTTTTATACCCGTTAATATGTAGAAGAAGCAAACTCCATTATTAAAATAGGCTGCTCACATGTAAATCTAAATTCTTTACTTCTCTTGGTCTTACTTTGATTGTCACATAATTAACTGCTAATGCTGTTATATTTGGTTTGATAAGCCATTTGTGGAACTTTCGGTGGACTGTCTCTTATCTTTTAAAGTTCAGAT
This sequence comes from Zophobas morio, assembly GCF_036711695.1. Taxonomy (NCBI): domain Eukaryota; kingdom Metazoa; phylum Arthropoda; class Insecta; order Coleoptera; family Tenebrionidae; genus Zophobas; species Zophobas morio. Next base: position 59,053 of record NW_026972413.1, on the reverse strand, counting down.
GGCCTTTCACTCTTCTGCTTTGGACAGGAAATTTTAGCTTGCTTTATTTCTTCCTCTTGGAAATGTTGAAACAATCATTGTTATAAACAGTAATAGTTTAATATCTTCCCCATTCATTATCTCTTTCAAGAAGGCCTCTCAGTAACTCCAATTTTATAAGATTTCTCCCAACTTCCTGTAAAAACGTTAACAACGAAAGCTGTGTGTGACATGGCCTCGGCCCAGGATTCAGGAGGCCAATCTACTTTCCTTATCATGGCTTTTGTCATCTCTTTGAGAATGCCATTGTAGCGTTCAGCTAGAGGATTGTAGGGCGGCGTATCAGGAGCGGTAAACGTCTGCACATAATTTTAAATTGTACATTATTAAACTCAGCTCCGTTCTCCGAGTGTAGGCATTCAACTTCGAACCCGTAGCTAAATGTTGTTGGCGAGAGACTGCTTACAACTGCAAAAGGCACTGTATGGCGCAAGACAAGCAGGATTGCTTTCATTTAAATATTTTGTGTCCAAAGTCAAAGAAATTTGGTTTTTTCCGTTAAAGTTAGAAAAACCTATGTATTTGTAAACGTAAGAGTCGATTATACTTATTCATGTTGACGATTTTAAGGTTTATACTAGTGATATATAAAGGCTCGAGATCTGAAAAAAAAATTGAATTTTGAATTAAAGGAAGCTCCCACAAGCACCGTTTACTGGGATGGATTAAAAATACTCTCCCAGCGGATTTCAGTTAGACCAAATAGTTCATATTAGAAGAATATTAATTGGCTTTGAAATGGAAAATTGCAAACCCAAGGCATCTTAACCTACAGGAGGAAGTTATCTTTAACTGCCCTTATCAGGAACTGGTGGGGTTCCTATAGTTTCAAAGATGCTTGTAAGAGACCCGGTCTAAACAGCCGTCAACAAGCTCACTACGCATGATCATTACTCACAATGGGAAGCACTGGAAGGCGGAAAAGTCAATATTAATATATCTAGATTCGTGAAGAAAATTCCGCCTTAACGCTATAAAAGGGGATGAACATAAATTGATATTTATTCCTATGCAAGTTATAAATCAGAACTCGATCGACGATCAAGACCGGAATTTTAATACTAATCAATAATTTTCCCGTTGTCTGGGAAGCTAAAAAACATGGAATTATTGCGATATCTTCAGCGGAAGCTGAGTATATCTTGTTAGTCACCTCTGTTAAATATGTTAAATGGATCAAAACTGTTTTAGGTGAACTTAGAATTATAATTAATTACCCCTTGACGATTAAGTAGATAATCAACCTTTAATTCACGTTGCCCGTAACAGAAGTGGCACTAAAACTTTTTCGCCATATAGATATAGATATCATTTTATTAAAGAAGAAATTGAGAAAACGATTATCAAACTAGGTTGTTTAACAATCGAAATGCTAGCCGATATCCCTACTAAATGTTTGATTGGTAAACCATTTATCATAATTGACAATATCTTAATTGGGTTGACGGGGAGAGTGGAAATAACAACACAATTGTGTTTGTTTTGAATGATACAGCATAACCTTATCATATATGGAACTGTTATTCACATTGATACAAATTAAAGATTAGAATTATTAGTCGGAAAAAGATTCCACCCCCTAAAAATGGTTAACCCTAAATTGGAGTACAAAAGGCGGTTTACCATTAGGAACCAAGAACAAGTTCTTTATGTTCAAGGGATTCCTTTGATTTGTATGCGCCTACCTACTAGTCGATTTGGGAAGTGGACTATTTTCTATCTTGATCTTTATTCATATATATTTAATATCTTTAAGTGCCAACCAGTAAGTTAACCTTGCGACTCTCCAAAGTAACAAAACGCTAATGACTCAGAGCTCGAATCAGGAACGATTCTTTGGTTTTATGTCTTAACTAAGTCCGAGCATCGAAAATGAAGCTAACCATGTTGTTCTAGCGTACCTCCAGTTTAAACAAAACAAATCTAAACAGTAAATCTTTAGCTATCTTCTTGAGTAACCCATGCCACTGTGTTCTGATTTTACCTATGTCAATACTTTTTATTGCTCTACAAGCATATATTTTAATGATGGACTTATGCATTTAATAATAACTATTTTTTTTAAAATAAAAAAACACGCCAAAGTAATTTTTTTACAAAAATTTTAGCTTTACTTCTTGAAGCAAACCCGCCAAAAAATTTATCTGAAGCTCCATTGGGTATATTTCTTGAGTCCTTAGTCGGTACAAGGAGCGTGTTGACATAACCAGAGGAAGTAGAGTTCATTGGATCCTTCTTCCATCAGGGGGTGTAAAGGCAAAGTATATAAGGCAATTTTAATGTATTTCCCTTTTTATTTTTTATTTTTTTATAGTTTAATGGTGTGCGTATATATTTATATTAATAAAAAGGCATTAAGCAAGAACGCAATGCTCAGTTCCTAGTAGTTAATACCCACGCCCCTATTGTATTGTTGCGTATGCCGAAGTGCCATAATTGGACCCTCAGTACACTAAAAATGTTTCGGAATGATAGGAAAAATACAAATACAAAATTTCATTATAAATAAATAAAATTAACCCTCCTTCCTTTTTATAAACTTGCCACCTCTGCTATATTATTTTGTTAATATCCAACTTTTCCTAATCTAAATTTGTTTGATTGGATGTGTTGTGGTAATAAAGGGGGCCTACTTATTTTAAATTTTATATATATTTTCTAATAAATAATTATAACTTTATTCTTACTTTGGATGGCCGCTAACCGTAATAGTGGTGTCGTTCTAACAAACATATTAAGCTCCTCTTGTATCCTATAAACTATTTTCAAGTTCCCTAATTTCAAAATCATGTGAATATGGAGGATATATGGGGTAAAGTGAGTAGGATAAGCAGAAGGATGGAGGAATTAATGAAAAATCTAGAGTTTCAGAGAGAGGATATTAAAACATTCAGCGATTATGATCAATTTTACTTTCTCATTTAAAAACAGAACTTGGGAGAGAAGTGGAGGATGGCTGTGGTATGCCGATAGTACAGAAGGAAGAGCTTAAAAAAAGAAATTCTATAATGCTACGGCAGAATAAGGAGCGGAAGAAGTTTTTTAACAAGAAAGTGCAAAGATCTTTTTAAATGAAATGGTCACTTTAAGGAGTTTATAACATTCTAAAGGTGGTACGACTAAAAGGTCGTATTATTTTAATTGTATTAAACCGTGACGGTCACAATCTAATTTACAAGAGCTTTACTGTTTATTAATGCTATGCTGGTTCACCTTTGATCTAATGGTGTGATATAGAGTTAGGTGTGCAGCTTATACCCAACTTATTCGACCAGTAGCAGTGTGATATAGGAAAAAGTTGAAAATTTTGTTTTCGTTAAGTTAGATGCTGGTTCGGATAGGGTTTACAATGGTGAAAGGGTTTATGAAAAAGCGTAGATATCGCAAAGGGTTTTATGACCTTTAATAGTAAATAAAGAGAAGTTTATTCCTTAACCATATTTTGCCAAAAGGCATAGATTAGAATTCTTGGGGAAGAGGGCTTTAATAAAATTGGCTAAGAGGTAATAGGTGACCTCGTAATGCGCGACAAGGAACTTGCTAACTTTACAAGTAATGAAAAGGGAAGGATGTAGATATCCTCATATTTGATCATAAAAAAGAAGATCCAATTGTTCTTGTAGAAAGTAAAGTTCTTTGAAAGAACGATAATGTGTTAAGCTTGGCGTTGTCAAATATGGGTGGGCCAACCCCGTGAGCGTTTATTCTCTGAAATATGTTTTCAGTTCTCTCTTGTAATTGGCATAATTCCCTACTGGGTTTTAGTTTGATCTTTGATATTTCATATGTATTTCTTATAACTGGTATATTTGGCTTTCAATTAGAGATAATAAAGGATATGACTCTTTTACGGTCGGTTTTTTAGGTAGTCGTGGAATTTTACGTACTATTGAGAGTGCGCAATATCTTTGTTATTAATAAGAACATCCCAAGGAGTATCGTTCAGATCTTCTTGCACAATGTATTCCCGTTTTTGTATATAAGGCCTTTTTCCACTCGAAGTAAGACGTCACTAGAGTTCACTAGTTCGAAAATCATTATAAGTACGACAAAAATCTTTTCTAAATCAGTGTTCCTATACTAAAGTGATAATGAATCTGTTAAAAATCTGTGGTGTAGTCTTTCTTTAAATTGCTAGCCTTAGAAATAGTAGAGCAGAGGCAAACCACCCAAAGAGTGAAAAATAAAGAAAAGAAAACCCTACTTAATCAACCATAAAATTATATATAAAGAATAAAATAATATTTTGAAAACATGTGATTAATTTCTAATGTTATAAATCAAAAATAAACAGTATCTATTAACTAACTTCTTAAATATAATATCTATTAAAATAAGTTAAATGGGGTTAATGAACAACTTATATGCTCTAAGAAGATCATTTGATTTACATTACCTCTCGCTCTCTTACAGCAAAAGTATCCAAATAAAAAAGTTGATTTCTAAACTTTCTGAAGGAATATGACCAGATAATATTTTAGTAAGACCATCGAGCGAGCATTTTCTCTATAAAATTTTTGTGTGTAATTCTTCCCCTACTCAGAATCTCATTCACATAGTCATAATAACGCAAGTCTATATGTCTAGTCTATTTACCTCTGTTTTGTTTTAAAAGCAACATGCATCGCTAGAAGGTTATCAATATAAGCTTTTTGTGGTGATACAGACCAAAAGTACCAAAAATTGTTGAAGCCTATATCCAAGGCAGGATAATAAAGTAATATACTACGCTTCAATGCAGGAAAGTGCAATAACACTTTGTTTCTTGGATTTTTAAACTATAGGAACCTTTGACGGTGATAATAATCCCATATCAACTTCTTTCATGGTACTTATATCTAAAGGTCGTTTCAGTGTAAATTTAATTGTACATTGCTATTTTCATTAAAGCGGGTTTATGCCTTTAAATATCTTAGATGTTGTTTGAATGCTTTCCAGTGCTGTTGCTAATAAGTCGTAAAACGTTGGGAGAGTTTACTAAGAGTCAGCGAAATATCGGGTCGGTGCCGTCGCACAAGTACTGAGTACTTGACTACAATAACATTGGTGAGTGATGTAGCTTGTTATACGGTTCAACTTTCGGCGTTGGTGCTAAACATTCTCCTGTGGTAAACAGGTTATACTCTATTGTAAGTCTTCTTACCAAAAGAGATTTCCTTATTATCTTCAGTTATATAAATCCAATTAATATAGTATTTGGCACTTCCTTTGTAATCAAATTAAAAGGATTTATTTAATCTCTGACCCTTTTAGTTTCAATTATAAAAAATTCTAAATAATCTTCGTGGAAGCAAATAACTCATTATAAACAAGGGTCCTAAAAAAAAATGTGGCTCTACGAGTGTTTACGTTAAAAATAATTCTTTAAGCCTTTCGTGAGGTGATCATGCCACAAAGATCTGGCTTGTCTGCTTCCATAATAAAACCTTGTTAAAAAAAAACAATTTTCTGTTAAATCTCTTTTGCAGATTAAGCTAAAACCAACGACGTTCACATAGGCCTTTTTAAAATCTAATTGTAACCAAGTTCAGGTCGTTTTAAGTGATAGAATAATCAGAAGTCTAACTGTTTCTTTATTAACAAAAGTTTTATAAAGTCGATAACGTAGAGTTTTTTGTGGCCTTGAAAGCAGATCCTTGCACGGTACATGTTATGCTCCCTAAGTTCTGAATGCCCAAACAGTTTCTTTCAGTTCGTCAGTGCCTTAAAATTATATTATCTCCCCAGTATATCGTTTTAAGGACTCGAGTACATTTTTCATAGCTATTAAGTAGAGTTCCTCACGCATCGCCTCAAATTCATTAATAGAAACTCGACTCTGTCCGTTGGCTAATAGCACTTTCTTCTCCTCTGCTTTTAATATCAATCGCAACTTTTTAATTGTCGAATGATACTTTAAAGAGATTCCTTTTAACTTTGATAATATGCCCTTGGAAAATCGGTTAGTACATGGCCTTTGCCCCCTTCATTTTCGTTGAAGCTTCATTCTTTATTTAGTACAAAAAAATTATTTGTGTTAAAAAGTTGACTGTTGTCTAAGGAGAATGGAAATGAGGTACAAAGTTTATCATAAATTAAGTTACATACTGGGCAGATTAGAAGAAATCAAATATCCGTTTTACACTTTTTTAACTCGGGAACAACTATTCTTTTAGGAGAAAGACAAACTATTAACTATATATTAGAGGAGAAAGGGACGGATGACTGCTCATCGCCTTGCTCCGAAAAAGATATGTTAGGTTTGTTTTCCAGCTTTTGAACGATAAGGGTTTGCATACTAAGTTGAAAAATAAATTTTTTGAACGTGGCAGTTGATTAAATATTTGTTTAATAAATAGTAAAGGAGGGACCTTAGCCGCGAGCATTTGTTAATTAAGAAAGCCTTTTAGTGAAAATAGGGATGGCAAGTACCTGCCGGAGGATATATAAATTTTTCTGCTCTTTATTTCCTTAATGAACGTGTTGTAGTGTAAAAAGGAACCAGATTACTGCGTGTATCATATATTAATGAATATTAATAATATTAATACATTAACTCTTACCTTGAGTATATGTATATATACACTTTTAAAGCTGCACTTAAAAATGGTAATAATCGGATGTTGGCTTAAGCCCTCAGGCAGGGTGATACACTATGGTTAGCAGAATTCGTAGGGATGGGACTTTATGCCCACTAGCTAGACCCGTCACGGTCTGATGACTAGCTTCTATAGCTTTGAATATAGTAGAATAATAGGCTAAATAACCTGGAGCTTTACTACTTAGGATCTGATGCATTGTATACTGGCATTGCACCTTGTTATTTATTCTTATACATAACTAAGGGAGAGCTTATGGGTCCTTGGGGATACTTGCTAAGTTAGTTGTTGAGCTGCGTTCAGTGTGTAGCAAAGATCGAAGGCAGACAATAGGACTGTGGTACTAAAGAGTGATAGCTTTAACTCTATACGCTCTGATCCGAAGCCGTGAGTATGGTTCAGTAGCAGTCTAGCTGGACGCTGGGTGATAGGGTAAACTGTAGTACTTGTAATACTATTGTGTAATCTATCTAGAGTATTAACCAGCGTTCCTGTGGTATAGTAGGTCTTTGCTATAGGAGCAGCTAACTTCCGGCGGTGGCTGTTCTCTCAAATAGTTATTTAACCAATATACATATATATCCCCTTCTAAAAAGGTTGAGAAAGACGAAGACAGGGGATTTAGTTATTTTTAAGTTACGAGTTGTTTACTTAAGGCGCAAAAGCTGTTGTGTAATCAACTGGTGGCTCTTTGAATCCAATTTAGATTCGTGTGTTTCTACTAACTCCTTCATCCAGAGTAGTAGAAAAGCTTCCACGGTTTTGTCCGCTACTTAAAGTGGTATAATGGGGCGATATTTGCTGTTGCTGGTGAGGCCTGCGAAGATTAATATAACAACACAACAGTGATTGTGTTCCTATTATTTTGGGAAGAAACCAAGCAGCATTACAGAATTTGCAAAATAGGAATATCGCCGCAGCGCCGGGTGTCTTCCGTCGCGAAGGTGTTAAGTCTATAACAGCTCAGTTTCTTTAGCCGTCGGGTAACGATTGAGGGGTAATGCGGTTTTTTAACATTCTTATCTAAAAGGTTAATAAAACTGGAGACGTGCGCTAAGCACTGCTTCATTTTCGTCACTTTTAGCTACTCTTACGGCGTTACTAAGTGGCTGAGGTTGTGTGTGGCAGCGGTTTTCTAAGCCGTTTTAACAAGGTGTCTTAAAAGAAGGTCGCCCTCCGTTGATCGCTACAGACACATATCCTGCAGGTTTCCCTCCTAGCAGTTATTGTAAAATGCAGACAGTTTTCACTAGTGTGTCTGCAAAAACAATTTCGCACCAGTTTGTCCTCGGAATTTCGCGCAGGAGCAGCCAAGCGTGCCAACCTGCGGCGTTAACCAACAAGGTGCAACTTCATGGTAGCATCTCTCATCTCGTATTCTTTAATATTAATGTTATACTTTCTAAATTGTCTATGATTTCTATTGTCCTTTTTTATCATCAAGCGCCTTTTGCTTAGTGTTTCTTTGGAAGCTCCTTTTTTCCAACTGTTTGTTGTTTCTAAAATTATATTTTTCTTTTTAGCTCTAGTCGCGCCCGTGCACAGCGTTGAATTATTGTGTCTTACCTTCATTTCTGCTCTAAGCTCTTATTAGTTTTACTTTTATGCTTCCTTTATTATTATTTTTCCTTAGCTGTTAAAGAGTTTAATCGTTTGGGCGCTTACTATTTTTAAAATTTCTCTCCATCTTACAGTCCTAGCAACTCTCAGTGCGCGAGAAAATGTCGGTGTGTAAACAAATTAGATTTGTGTTTATGTAAAGTGTATGCATGTAATAAAAATAACAGAAAATAATAAGTTTTGTTATCATCCTAAATCTTAACTAATAAGTAAAAACGTTTTTTAGAGAGATTTGAGCTTTACTATAACTGTTGCTAAACGTGGTGCACGAAACATAAATGTACCTTCTTTTTCTCAGTAAGAAAATTTAAATTAAAAAATCAAATAAAATATTGTAAATTTAGTTTTTAGCGAATTATTTATTTGGTCAACTCTTTATAAGAAAGAGATGCAATTAGTAATAACTAAATTGCAGTTTCCCATACTTAATAAAAAAAATGTTTCCAGAAGTATTTTCGTAAAATTCCATAAACGTATTATCTTTTATTTAAAGTTTACGAAACGAATGAACTGTAGGGAAGTTTGCGTTAAAAAATTTACTATAAGCTAATCTTGATTGTATAATAATCTTTTAACAAAAAAAAACAGTTCTCACTGTTAATTTTCTATAAATATTACTATAATTTATTAATTTATTATTACCAATATTTTTTAATTACTATAAATTACTGTTTATATTTAGTATCGTCAGTTTTATTAAATAGACTATCGTATTATTTCTTTTGATTATATTTAAATAAAAAAATTTTAAAAACTATGTATTAATACTTCTGAATTTTCAAATTACTTATACAAAGTTTTTAATTGATTTTAAGCATCTTTATTAATTCTTATTATGTAGTTCAGAAAAAAAATGTTACTAGTAAGCTAGCAACTTTTTTCTTTAATTTACAATATTACTTAAAAATTTTAACTGTGAAGTTCAACATTGAGATATGACAGAAGTTATATATTAATTTTTATAATAAGCGATTTGCAGCAAATAATTAAACCAAATCTTAAAATTTTCAAAAAAATATAATTAATAACAGAATTTTATAATGTAAAAATTTAAATATTATTTTATAAAAAATTCCGTAACAATCAAAAAAGTAAATTTATTGGTTTATAGAATAATTTATTAAAAATTTCACATTAAATTCTGAATTTCTGTTTTTTTAAAAGAGCTCGCCTCGGCGAGTCAACATTCATCGAAGTATTCCCCATCCGCATGTCTTGCCACGTGCAGTTCACAAAAAATGGTTGCTGATTAAAAGATTTATCCGCGAAAAATGCCTTTCCGTATATGGAAAGAACCCTGATAAAAACACATTTATTAGGAAATTTATAAATACGGAATAGATAAAAAAAGTCTCGCAATAGTTTTATTATAAAAAAAATATTTCAAAAATATAAAAAAATATAAAAAAATATAAAAGACAAAAAGTAAATTTTTTAAATAAAAAATTGTACTAAAAAGTAATTTAAAAGGAAAAAAGTAAAATTTATTTAATAACCTTTATTATTATATAATTATAAGTAACTTATAGTAAAATTTATCAATAATAAATCAATACTAACTATAGGAATAATTATAGTAATTACTATTAAGAATATTATAAAAATAAAATCTTATACCGAGATAAATCTTCAAGTTTACTTTTATTATTATTTATAAAAATTTAGTATTTATTAATGACGTCGACGGCATATTTCAAATTCTGCTGTGTGGCCATGTCCTAGAAGATAAATAAAAGTTTACTTGGCCTACGCTAGCGTAGTAAGAAAAGCTTTTAGCACACCACTACTAATAGTGGGAAAGAATTCGGAGGCCCTTCTTTTTATGTCATTTTTTAAAAATACGGATAACATTTGAGTTTAGCGCAACCTTTTTACGGGACGGCGACTTGGTGGCGGATGATAAGCGATAAAACGACTTTTCTTGCTGATCACCTCGTTGCTCAGCGTGTACCATCTACTTCTTTAGTTGCAGTTGAAATGCCCTAGTGGATACTGAAGAGTATAGAGCTCTACCAAGAAGAAAGGCCTTGCGATCAATCTCTACATCAAACCAATAGCGGCTCTGTCTACAAGGGCAAAGTAGCTAAATCCGCCATACTGCGTCGCTTCAGAGCGTTTGTAAACTCGAACCATGTCCTTCCAGAAACACTCAATTTGGATTTTGGTAAAGACTTCAACGACATAACAACTCCTCCATATGACAAAGGACGTTTGTCTTTAATTTTAAGAAGACAACAAGGCGCTTTCTTTATTTACGTCGAAAGAGTTGGGCACAAAATTTTGTTACAGCCCTCCCTCCGGTGCTTTGCTCAAATTCTATCTGTTAGAATTCCACCACAATAAAAGTGGACGAGGAAGGGCGTAGCTTTGCCGCCACATACTTTATTTCTCTCTCGCACTCTATCGCTTTTAAACTAGCGCGACCAGCCCATGTACGAATGGATACGGCAATTTTCTTTTCTTTAAACTTTTAGATCGCAGAGGGGGTAGTAGCCTACGTAGCATAAAAGATAGCGTGTTGGGCTCTTAATCTGTTAAAATTTCCCACCACACCAAAAAGTAAACGCCCATTTTTAAGTTTGAGCACTATTCAAGATAAATATTTAATACCCGTGAGGGCGGTGTATGCTCCCCCTTCGAAAGACTAACGACGGCGGTCTCATTCGAATTTCTCTTCTAAAGATGTTTATAAGATAGTTTAACGCTTTAACGAGAAATATGATGAGATTTTTTAATTTTTCGGAATACCTTGTTTAAATCAATTAAGAAAAATTAAAATAAAAAGCTTCAAGAGAAAACATTGGAATGACTTCTGTCTTGTTTATTTACATAACCTTTGAATATATATCCAATTACAACTTTCACATTTTATTACGTAAAATATAGAATATAATTAGTTTAGTAAAACTGATTATAACATTGATGGTGAATTTATTTATATAAGTTATGAATTATTATACAACCTTTAACCTTTATCCTCGGTTTCATAACACAAACAACGCACTCAAATAATTTTTAATTATAAAATATAGTGTATTATATCCGACAACAATACGAAGAAGGGATATGTTTTGGACACTCCCATTAAAAATGATAAAATCGAGTCTAAATTCAAAGCTAATTTTCAGGATGTAAGTTTATATAGGAAAAGTTCTTAAATATTTAAAAATGTAGAAAAAATTTATAACAATTACAATAAATAATATGTTTTATTATTCCTCAAGCAAAAGAACTTCCACAATTTACTGCAAGGTCATGTCTTTAATAACGATAATAAACCTGAAATCATATTATAAAACATAATAAAGGAGAAAAAACTTTTACTGTTAAATTGAAAACCGTCAAGTATAAATGGTGAACAAACTGAAAAACATGTAATTATTCAGTAATGATAATAAAATTACTTCTACGGTCTTAAACTATAACAGCTTTAAATGAGAATTAGAGAATATATTAAAATTATATTTAATTCTGCTTTACAAAAAAAAATAAATTGTACTAATTATGATTCCTCTATTCGCAGAATCATAAGAATATTTAATAAATTAACAATGTTAACCTTCTTTCCCATCAATTACTATATTTAAAGCTTTTTCAAAAATTAGAATATATAAAATTGGTTCCACTTATAAAGGTAGACGTAAATTTAATTTTTAAATATCAAAAAAAAAAGAAAAGGCTAGATGACGTGTCTTATTTATGGTAAGTAAAGTAACGTTTAGTTTTGAAGTGAATTTTTATTATTAAATCAAAAGTAATATTTGTAACCAGTAATGTTTATTCTAAGTTAAAAACTTTTACTTAGAAAATAACGTAGGTGGCTAGTAATTAAAAGTTTCTTTTTTTAACTACAGGTGCCCATAAAAACCATATCTTAGACAGTTCTTAGGACTGTTTTACCGACACGAAGGCGCCAAGACACAAGACATGTATCATGCAAAGGGTAAATCCGTTACAGCAAACGTAAGTAATCAGGTCGCCCTGTACATCTCAAGGAGAGATTTAGAAATAATTTAGACACTGTTACCAACTACAGCATTATTTTTTGTGATTACTTAATAATGTAGGATAGGAGCAGTTCTTTTTTTTTTCATTGATGTAAATGTTAGTCGCAATACCTGAGGTACTGACAAAATTAAAGATCTTTCGGCTTTATGTAACTATAAATCACAGTATACATATGTCTGTTAGACCTTCTTTTACTGGTCAGTAACACTTTTTACCCCTCTAACTGGATCATTTTAATAATTAAAACCGCAAAAACCCGTGAAAGAGAAAAAAAATCTCTCCTCGAGACTTGCGCCTGTGCCAATACGTTGTATCTTTGTATTTAACATTTTGAGCGCTTACCTGGAGCGGGTATCCAACATTGTGCTTTGATTCATTCAAAGGTCATGTTTTAAAGTTAAACTGTTAGGTTTCAGCTGTGCAGGTCGGACTCGTAATGAGGTGGGGGGACTATGCAAACTATTTATTTTGCATTGGACTGTTGGTTATCATTGTAGCCTTCGTGCATTGTAGTACATTCTTCATGGAGCGAGGATTGCTTTTTGTCCCTAGGTGCATGTCGTAAAGCTCACGAAAAAGATCATGCCTATATATAAAATGCGCGTCAGCCGACGCCTTTAGCCGTGAGGTTTCCCTGCGGATTTCGATCTAAGGAAGTCAAGCGAGTCCCATCCGGAGGTGGAATAGAATCTAAAAGTATCTTATCTTCTGTCGGGACATGTCACCCTCTACTCTTCCGAGGCGTTTGAGATGACAATTTAGTAAGATCTGACTTTTCGTAGTTATGGCCCGTAACCTCTTTGGTACTTGGACTCATTGAAAACAGGAAAAGCATAATGTATTGGCAAAATAACCTTTACTTGGCAATGAAAGCCAATGAATCGTGACTATGGAACCTTCCTGACAAGCTCTAGGTCAGAATTCGGTATTACTTGGGTGAGTTGTAGGATCATATTTGGTCGTATCAAAAGGTATGCTCCTTAAAAAATGATGGTAAAAATGCGGCGGCTGCTGTGGTCCTGAGACAAGTGCTATATTCCTTGTATCTTAGAGAGCAAATTATGGCTACTGGCATGCCTTAGACTGTTTCTTTGTGCACGGTAGCTAGAAGCTTGTAGCTATAAGATTGGCTTTTGTTGCGTCTTGATGATGAAAGCGCCAGGCTAATTAACCTATAGCTTTGATCTTAGAGTGCTTACGCGCTGATAACTAGCATTGCCCGTAGAATTTATCTCTTCTGAGAAGTAATTAAGCAGAGCCTCTAGAGCCTTTGGCGAAATATAGGCAATATTGGCTAAGTTAGCTAGTACAATGCCTTTATCCGCAAGTGCGCCCGAAAGCAATGAAGGCAAAAATTAGTTAATGAGTGATGAAAAGTAAACTATCATCCTATTCCGGAGCTGTTGGTGGGGCTGAAACTGTTTGATTAATCAATGTGTGAAAGCTCTATCACTGTTAGTATCTTGTTTCAAAGATTCGCCTGGCTAACGGAAACTGAGAACGAGGTAATAAATAGTGTTATTTGCTAGTATTACATATATATGCGGCGGATCCCAAATCCATATAGGCAGAAATAATTCATTGAATTTGAAATATGGGAGCTTTTAAAGCTCAGCATTTAGGCGAAAAAACCTGTAAATAGATAAAATACTAGATATTCGAGTAAAAATTAAAAAAATTTTACTTAAAAATTTTCGTTAAAATCACTATAGTAAGATGAACAACACAAATCATATTTCGTTAAAAAAATGGAAATTCTTTCTAACAAAGATAACATGAACAGTGGATTAACATCCCCGTTGATCCCATACAGCAAAAGAAGAATTGAGTATTTAAACGCCAGTAGATGTTATGTTCGTCAATATTAATAAGAAACTAAAAATAGGTAGTCTTTATTTTAAACGAGAGTTAAAAAAAATAAAGAGATGCTTTTATACAGTTAAAATAAGTTTTTATAACGAAGACTATAAAAGTTTAGCGAAATAGCATGAGGTATATTCTAAAAATATAAATGACATATAATCATGTTCTTTAAAACTTTACTAAATACAAATGTGGTCGAAAAGCAAAAAAGTTAATTTATTTTAGACTTTAGTAGAAATAATTGAAAATTTTAATCGAAATAATAATAACTTTTTAATTAAAATATATTCTGTTACAATTTTAACATAAAAAGGTAAACAAATATTAAAACTTGATCAAAATTCAAAAAAAAATTTTTAAAGCGAGCAGGATATTTGAAATTATTGAGTGCATATAATGCTCGGTAAAGAAAGGTCGGGAATGCACGTAGTACTTCTCACGCCATGACGGTTGCTTGTTTCCGTTCATGTACGTCTCGCTTTAGTTTTTATTTTAATTATTCTAGTCATTCGCGTTCCTTACTAAGAAAGGTTATCAAAAGTGATTTTCAAATAACTAAGAATTTAAGTGTTTTAAGCAATTCTGATTCAGAAAGTTCCGTTAACGTTCTATCCCCAAACAGCGTTGATTATAGCAAATTAGAGAAAAAGGTAAACGCCTTAAAAAGTATTAACGTTGGGGTCCTTTTGGAAAGATATCCGTTTATCTATCCTCCTTCTTCCGATTTTGAAACTTCATATAGAAAACTTATAGAATCTCTTGTAAAGGAGCGAGAAAGGTGAACACTCTTTTAAAAGCATAATATTGAATTTTGTATTCTAATGTACAAATTTTGTAGGTTAAGCATTGAAGAGGTTATCGATCAGGAGAAGGATTCTGCGGAATTTGGAGACAAAAAAGTTGAGGCTGAAAGAAAAGAAGGACAAATTCAAGTTGCAGTAAAGCCAAGAGTCACCGATTACGATTTAAAAAATGATAGAACTAGTATTTATCGAAAACTTGATTCCTACCTATACTTGATTATAAGAAATAATACTAACGATGGCTGGCACTTTCCTGCAAAAAACTTTTATGAAGATTGTATTTCTTGTGGGAAAGGATCTGTTTTTGATGCTAACAATGAAGTCACTTTTTCTTTGAGAAATACTGTAGAAAATATTTTTAATGAACTTTTTATATCTCATACTTATACCTACTCAAATTGTCCTTCTGTTGTAATTGTACTTGACAAAAAAGAAACTCAGCAGAAGTTTTCTACTGAATTAGAAGAGAATTTAGAGCTATTAAATAGCGAAAAATTATTTCTTTATCGTTCTGTTTATGATAATTGCAATAGCAATTTTGATATAACCAAAACGAAATATAGTGAATATGCCTGGGTTGATAAAGATGAGTTAAAGGATTATATTGATGATAATATTTATAGAACTATTTATGATGTTATTAATTAAATATAATTCATAATTTTTGAAGTTATTTTGTGTAGTATTAAACTCTATTAAAGCGTAATAAATAAAAACAGTTTTAAAGCTTATTTTATTTTTTAAAATAATTAAGAAACTTGGTAAAGACGGCGGCTGTAAAAGCAGTAATAATTATTGTAAACTATAAAATTTTTAGCTCGTGGAATAAATAATTTTTTTTTATGAGTTAATTTCGTTTAAAAAAAATTAGTTATATATAGAATTTCACATAAGAAGAAAGTCGTAAATATTATAATTTAAATAAATTATTTTTAAACTTCACGAAAAGCAAAAAAAATTAAGTGTGTGCTTAACGCTAGCTCCGCTCTGTAGTCAGAAGGAATTCATAGATATTATTCGCACGGTAAAGTAGAGGGTGATTACTAGATTTTTTTTAGCAATTATAATTTTCTTAGATTAAAAGAGATTAAGTAATTATAAAAATCCAAGGAAGTATAAAGTTTTTGGTGTGTATTTACATGGTAATATGTAAGTTGCTGAGTTCCACTGGCTGACGCAATTTAAACTACTCGTTTTTGAAAGAAAAGCATTAATTTTAAAACCTATTAAAACTTTAAAAACTTTGTTTATCTGGTAATATGCAAGTTTCCGATTAGCAACGCTATTGCGGAAGACTTTGCAATCTTATTTAATTGCCTTAAGGTAAAAGCATTATAATTTTTTAAAAATTACTGAAGACTGAAATCTGCGTTTACCTGATAATATGTAAGATGCTGATCCCCCATTGTCGAGGGAGTAAATCTTTAAAAACTTAATTTTTTTAAAGCGAAAGCTTTAAAAAAATAAAAAACTTTAAAACTTCAGCCTTGTAAATTATTGGTTACCAATACTAACGCGGTAAAATTACAATATCTTAAGTTAATCGCTTTGTATTAGTTCTAAGTAAAAGCATTAACCTTTTAAGACTATTGAACACTTCTAAATATTCTTTAATATATTATTAGCAAGGAGTTTAAAAACTAAATTTAATAACAGTTTAAACACCTTGTTTATTTTTCTTATAACTTTAATAAATAAAGATGGTTATCAAGAATCGTTTCACTTTGCACATTTAAAAAATATTAAGTATGTTAAATTGATTTTAAAATTCTTGTGTAGAGCTATAATACAAAATGACTGATACTAATTTGAGGTTTTTTAAATTTTTGGCTTGTGTGCTTTAAAAAAAGTTTGCTCAGATAATAATTTTGTGTAAATAGAAGATTATTATTAAAGTATAAAAGCTTTTATAAATTTCTTTTCTAACGTAAACTAAATTAAATTGGATAACAATTTTGTATTAATTGCTTCTACTTGTGTGTAATTAAGAAAAGTTTGCAGTTATAGTATTAAGTTTTACTGTGCACACAATTAAAACACAATTAATATTAAATTTAAAAACTTTTTGTAAAATTCTTTTATAGTAAAAATTAATTTAAATGGATAACAAATTTTGTTTTAACTTTTTCTGCTCCTAGTGTAAATAAGGAAAGTTTTTACTTGATTACAAATTCGTTTAGATACTTTTATACAATGACGAAAGTGTACTGCGATTTTTATATTTTTTTTTTAAACTTTTTTGCGCACTTTTGGTTGCTCACGTAGATGAAATTTAAATCTAAAAACTCTTTAAAGAATTACTCTTAAATTAATGCTATTCTTCCGTTAAACTTTTTATAGATTTTTAGGCTTCTTACATAAATATTTTGTTAGAGTTGTGAAAAGTACTCCTATTTATTATTGATTTTTTTTAACAAGTAATTAAACAAATAATAGCAGCTATTAATTAATTTACCTGATAATTTTTAAAAAAAATTGTGTTAAATAAAATCTTGTTTTTCTGGAATTGCGATGACACACTTACATAATAAATTTTTTTAAGATTTATTAATATAAATTTGTTTATTTCTGTATTTGCTCTGCTAATGGGCATCTGGATACAATTGATTAGGCTCTACAGATTATCTGACTTAATTTTACTATTAAAAAAGGTTAATAAGTTGTACTTACTAAGTTTTTTTACTTTTATATTTTGCTCATGTTTTACAAGTGTGCACCTAATTTCAATTAAAAAGATATATAAAGCTAAATAATTTTATTTTAAGAATTAAAGGTTAGTAAGTTGTACTTTTTAATTGTTTTATTATCTTTTAAAGGAATGCTTATTTCTATATTTTACTTATAATTACTAGTGAGCTTGTGAAATTAGTTAAAAAAAAAAGATTTATAAAACTGAAAGAGTTTCACTTTTAGAATTTGAGTTTAAAAATTTGTACTTTGTAATTTTTTATTTTTTATTTTTTAAAAGATTGTTAATACCTATATTTCACTTATAAATCTTTTAGTGGCAACTGAATTTAGTTAAAAAAGATTTATAAAACTGAAAAATATTGATTCGAGGATTAAAGATAAATAATTTGTAGTTTTCAATCTTTCAATTTTATTTTTTCTCAGAGTTGTACAATTGAGGACAATTAAAGAGTTTTATGAAAGTTCCGAACTAATTTGAATACGAAAGAAAAAGGTTAATATATATTTAATATTTTTTAATAAATTTGTTGATTTTTAAAATTACTTATAGTTATGCTGGTAGGCATCCGAATTCAGATAAGGAAGATTTATAGTACTAAAACTAATTTTAATTCAAGAATTTAAGATTAAAAACATGTACTTTCTAAATCTTTTTTATTTTTCACAGGAGTGTTTATTTCTATACTTTTCTTTTAATTCTACTAGTGGGCATCTAAATTTTGATATAAAAGATATTTGTAAAACTGAAATAATTCTAATTCAAGAATTAAAAAGTTTAATAATTTGTTCTCTTTAATTCTTTTATATATATTTTTTAAGTATCTTAACATTAGTAATTTTGCTTATTTCTACTAGTGGGCATCTGAATTTAATTAAAAAGATTTATAATGTGAATATTTTTAATTCAAGAATTTAAGATTACAAAATTATACTTTTTAATGCTTTTATTTTTTTTACAATTGTTTAATTTTATAATTTGCTTATAATTCTTTTAGTGGATATCGGAGTTCGATTGAAATAGATTTATAAAAATTCTGAACTAATTTTATTTTAAAAATTAAAGATAATACTTTGTAATTTTTTATTATTATTGTTTTCATTGAAATTTATAAAACTACTATTGCATAATAAACTACAACCGAAGATTAATTTTATTTATTGTTAACTTTTTAAATTTTTATTAATTACTTTTACTAAAAAAACTGAATAAAACATTTTAATAATTTTAAATTCATTGAGTGATAATTTTAGTTTTCATGTTTAATTAATTTTTTTTTATTATTCTTTAAATTAATATTTTTTATTATTATAAGTTTCAGTATGTTTTTATACTATTTTATAATTTGTTTCAATTTTTATTATTTTTTACTGAAGCGGAAATTAAATTGAAGTAAATTTCATAAACACTTTAAAATTAAAAAATAAAATTAATTATAATTTTTTTATTAGAAATAAGTGTACTTCAAAAGATTTAAAAATTAAAAATTCAGTGCTTCCAAAATTCCGCTGGAAGATGAGTATTGTCTTGACGTCTTTTGGAAATCAAATTAATCTTTCGTTTGGGGGCTTCAGGCTAAAAGTAGTTTAATTAATAATTTTACTACGGAAAATTAGAAATTTTAAATATAATTGCTAATAGTAATTTTTAATTCAATAAATTCAGTAAAACTTTATTAAATCTACAACGAAAAAATAAGATCTTTGAAATATTATTGTTAAAATTAGAAAATAAAATTATATTTTTGCTATACATAAGTTAATTTATATTAAGTAATAATAATAAACTTTATTAATTTAACGAAAAAATTAAAAATTAAAATCAAAGTTGTTAAAAGAAATTGTTTCAATAAACTTTCATAAAGTTACAACGAATTTTTAAAGTAAAAAATAAAAAATATAAGATTCTAAAAGTAATTTTAATTATAATTTAAATAATTTTTATAAATTTACAAGTAGAAATTAGAAATTAGAAAAAAATAATTCTGCTAAAAGTAACTTTAAATATGATAATTTCAAAAAACTTTAATAAAATTTACAACGAATATTTAAAAAAGTTAAATTTTAAATTAAACTTCAATAAATTTACTAATAAATAATCTAGAATTAAATTATAAATGCTAAAAATAATTTTAAATATAATAATTTTAATAAACTTAATTAATTTTACAACGAAAAAAAATTAAAAAAAAATTTAATTGATAAATTAAAGACTTCAATAACTTTAGTGAGAAAAAAAATGAGAATTAAATAATAATCGCTAAAGGAAACTTATAATAATAATTTCTAGAAAACTTTATAAATTATAATTTTAATTAAAATAATTTCAATAAAATAGAATATATAAAAATATTAAGTATAATAATAAAAAATTTAAAAAAAAGAGATTAAAATAATAAAGATCCTAAAAATAAAGAAATTTAATAAATTTACAAATAAATAAAAAATATATAATAATATTAAAATAAACAAATTAATAAAAATATTGAATATAATAATATAAAATAAAAATATTAAAATAAAGAAAAACTATAATTAAAAAAAATAAAGATTATATAAAAATATTAATATTAATAAATAAATAATATATAATAAAAAATTAAAACTTAAATATATATATAAATATTAATACAAAGAAAATCTAAAAAAAATCTAAAAATTGTATAAAAAAATAAAAATATATAAAAATATTAAATTTAATAAAAAGTAAATGAATAAAAAATTATTATAATAATGAAAATTTAGAGATAAATACCCCAAAAATATAAAACGCCAAAAAATTTGTGCTACACTAAAAAAAACATTTACTTTGTAGTATTTCATTGTTTTTCTTGCAATAATGTGTGATTGGGTGCCGATTTCCCAGTAAATTTTATTCCACTTTTCGCGAAAGTCTGATAAAAAAAGTTTTTATTTTATTATTTTTATTTTTTTAAAAAATATATTAAAAAGATATTTTTTAATAGTTTTTTGTATATATAAAAAGTTTATATAAAAGTAAAACATAATAAATTAATTCGAGACTTTTTTGTATAGAAAAGTTTATATAGAGTTTATAATATTAATAACTTACTTTTCTGCATAAAAAAATTAAAAGAGGAGAAAAAATTATAAATATCAACTTTTCTTTCTATTATAAAGTAATATAAACTTTAGTATTGAAAAAAAGTTTATATAAACATAAAACTTTTAAAGATAAAAATTTACTATTATTAAAAAGTTTATAAAAAGTATAATATATTATAAAAACTTTACTCTTAAAAAGAATTTATAAAAAAAAAGTATAAAATATTATATAAACTTTACTACTGAAAAAAATTTACATAAAAATATATAATAAGAAAAAACTTTGCTTTTTGAAAAAATGTTTAAAAAAAGTATAAAACATTATTGATAAAAACTTTATTATTAAAAAATTTTATTAAAAGTTTTAAATAATATTATTATAAAGTTTATTATTTATCAAAGTTATATAAAAGTATAAAAATATTATTTATTATAAACTTTTCTATTATAAAAAAGTTTATTAAAAAAAAGTATAGAAATAATAATATAATAAACTTTTCGATATACAAAAATTTTATTAAAAAGTAAAAAACTATTATTAACTATAAACTTTTCTATATATAAAAAGTTTTTAAAAAAGTAGAGAAATAATAATAAACTTTTCTATATAAAAAGAAAATTTTTTTAAATAGTATAAACGTATTAATAACTATAAACTTTTCTATATAAAAAATTAAAAGTATAATAATATATAAATAACTATAAACTTTTCTATATAATTTTTTTTTATGATATGCTTATAAAAATAATATAAAAAGTTTTTCTTTTTTTAAGATTTTTATATTTTATGATAAAAAACTTTAATTTATTTTTTAAAAAAAATTATATTTCATATTTTTAATATATTTATTTTAAAGAAAAGTTTATATTAATATTTTTACTCAATAATTTTATTATTATTTATTATTATTATTAATACAAAAATTGTATATATATTTTTGTAAATATAAAAAGTTTACAAATAATAATTATAATAATGATAGTAATAATTATAATAATAATAATAATAATAATAATGAAAGTATTTAGTTAGTAATATATAACATTTTACCTTCTGATACTGTAAAAGTTGAAAAAGTTTTATTATTATAAAAAAGAAGAAAAACTTTTGTTTTTATGTTTTGTATTTTGAGAATTTGCTTTGTTTCCACTAAACGCTAACAAAAAAATTTCATATTAAGAATAAAAATAATTGTTATTAATAAATAACTAAAAAATAATTTATTTTTTATATATAAAGAAAATTTTTACTTCACATTTCTATTAAAATAATAAAATAATAAAAAAAAATGTAGTAATTAAAATATTAATAGTAAATTTATATAATAAAATACAGTAAAAAGTACTAAAAAATATAAAGAAAATTATATTCTTATAAAAATTATTAATATTACTGAAAAGTTTTGTTTTAATTAATATTTATCTCCTTATTCAATTTATTTTAATATTTTTTTAATAAATTTTAATAAAATACAAAAAATAGAATAACGATTATATTTACTTATAAAAATTTTCAATATTTATTTTTTATAGAGTAATTTATCATTTATTTTACTTTTCATTATTATAAATGAATTTTCAAAAGGAACTAACAAGTATAATAATTATTATGTTTACTATAAACATTTTACTTTATACATTATTTATTTCATAATTATATTTACTATATATTTTAATATATTTTTACTTTTTTATAATTTTTATTAACTTTGAAAAAAAATATTAAAAAGTATATTAACGATAGTATTTACTTAATAAAAAGTTTTTTTTTCTTTATTATTGTTTTATTATTTTTATATAATTTATTTTTTTTAATAATTATTTTAAAAAAAAACCAAAAAAAGATATAATAAAAATTTACTTTTTATTTTCTTTAATAAACTTTTTAATAACTACAGAAAAGCATAATAACAATTATATTTACTTATAAGTTATCAAGATTACTTTACTTTATGAAATATATAATTTATTATCAATAATTTTATTTATTTATATAAATTACTTTTTATTTATTTTATTTATTAATTAATCTAATTTTCAAAATAATTTTTACTTTTTTATTTTTTCTATAATTTTTATTAAATTTCTATTTAATAAAAAAAGTATATAATATTTTGTTATTGTTAAAAAAAGACTCTTACTTATTACTTTTTAAAATATTAATATTTTATCATTCTTATAAAATTTTACTTTTTGGTATCTTTTTATATATTTTCATCAAATTTTTCAAAAAACTAAAAAGTATTAAAAATTAATTAATTATAGTTAATGAGTAAATTATTATATTTTTTCTATTGTTCTTATAAAAGTTTACTTTTTATTTATTTTTTTAAATCCTTTTATTAAATTTTCAAAAAAAAAATAGAGTATAATAAAAATTATTTTACTAGTAAAAAATTTTCTTTTTATAACTATAAAACTTTTACTTATTAATTTTGATTTTTCTTTTATTAAATTTTTAAAAAAACTAAAAAAGTATAATAAAAACAATATTTACTTTATAAAAAATATTTTCATTATTTATAAGTATATTTAAATTATTATTATAAACTATTAATAAAAATATAAAAAAGTATTTTTCTTTGTTATTATAAATTTTTTTTTATATTTATTACTATATTGTTTATTTATTTTAAAATTCTGACTTATAAATTTATAATTCAAAAAAAATAAAATAATAAATATAAAAAAACTCTTTTAAATAATAAAAAAATATTTATTATATAGTAAAAAAAAGTTACTTCAATTTCGGGTTTGAGCGCGCTATTCCCATTAATAACGAGCTGCATATTTAAGCCACCTACAAAGTTTTTATATATAATAATAATAAGTAACAATATGAAGTAAAAATAATAATAAGTAAATATTATATTTACTTATTCATTAAATTTTTTATATATTTTATTATTATATTTATTTATTTATTATAATTTTAATTTATTATTTATAGTAGTAAGTAAAAAAAATATAAATAAAATAATAAATAATAATACTCAGAAGTAATAATATTAATGTTAAAGTTATAATAATAAAAAGGATTGAAAAAATTAAAAAGTAAATAAGAATCACATGAAGTAAAAATATTAATAATAATAAGTAAATTAGATAGTAATAATAATTATATATGAAGTGAAAATAATAAAAAGTAAATATAATATTAGAAAAATTAATAATAATAGTATTAAAATAATAGTAAGATAAAAAAATATATAATAATAATATTAAAATATTAATAAGACAAGGAATATATAATAATACGCAAATGATAATAATAGGTAAATAAAAAAAATTAAAAAAGTTAATGACAATAATTGAGGAGTTCAAATAATAATAATAATGATAGTAAAGTAAATAATAGTAATATGAAGTAAAGATAATATTAAATAAGTAAACAAAAAAATAAATGATAATATTATTAAGTAATAATAATTATAAGTAAATAAAAAATAAATAATAATAATAAAATTATAAAATAAATTAATGGTAGCGAAATAAAACATAAAAAGATAAGTAATAATAATAAGTAAAAAATAATAAAAAATAATTAATAATAATTATAAGAAATGAAAATAATAATAATGCTAAAATAATAAAATAATAATAAGTAAATAAAAAAAGTTAATAATATAATAAAAAATAAATAAGTAGTAATAAGAAGTAAAAAAAAAAATAATAGAAAATGAACTAATAATAATTATAAAATTAAATAATGTAAATAACAAAATAAATAATAATTATACAATAATGAAGTAATAAAATTAATAATCGTAATAGTTAAAATAAATAATTATAACAAAATAAATATCAATAAAAAATGATTATAATAAGTAAAAAATTGATAATAGTTAATTTAAATTAAGTAATAGTAATAATAAGATATAAGTAAAATATCCTTAATAAATTGAAAAAAAAAATAAGTAATATAAAAAATAGAAAAATAAAATAATAACAATTAAAAGAAACAAAAAAATAATAAGAATAAAAAAGCAATAATAGTAAAAAATAAATAAAAATATATATAAAAATAATAAGTAAATATAATAATAATTAAAAGAAATAATAAATAAAAAATAATAAATATAAGAAATAATAATAATTATAATAATCATAAGATATAAAAAAAAATTAAAAATGAATATATCTTATATAAATTATATAAATTTATAAAAAAAACAAAAAAAGTTGTTCGGAAGTATAAAATTTAATAATATAATTTTTTTCAAAAAATATTTAAAAAAATAAAAAAGTTGATAAAATATAAGTATAAATTTTTCTATATAATAAAAAATGCCTTAAAGAAAAATATGTATAATAATAAAATATTAAGACTTAAAAGTTTTTATTCAATTAAATTTTTTATATACATTAATTAAAAAGTTGTAAAAAAATATAATATTATTAAATAAAAGTTTTTTATTAATATAAAATGTTTAATAAATTTATTTATTAGTAAATAAAATATATAATAACTTTTAAAATTCTTAAAAAAATCTTATTTAAAAATAAAAAAAAGTTGTATAAAAATAAAAGTTTTATTATTAATATAATAAATTTGTTTTATAAATTTGACAAAAAATATGGAAAAGTCTTATAAAATTTGAAATTATAAAATATTATAAAATGTTGTAAATAAGTAAACAATAAATTGTGAAAAATGTTGTATTATTTATTAATAAAAGTTTTTTACTATAATTTTTTTTTAAATTTTTCATTATGAATATAAAAAATTAAAGTTTTATAATAAATAATAATAAAATTTTTTATGAATTTAATAAAAATATAGAAAAGTTGTATAAAAATAAAATTATAAAATTTTAAATTTTTTAAAAAAATGTAGTATAAAAAAATTTTTGAATACAAGTTTTTTTGGTTATAAAAAGTTTTATGAAGTATATTAATAATAAGATAAAAGTTTTATTGTAAAATAATAATTTTTTATAGTAATAAAAATATGAAAAGTAGTATAAAATATTTAATTTAAATTGGTAAAAAATGAAAGTTGTAAAAAAATAAAATAATAAATAATATAAATTATTAAAAAAGAAAAAAGTTGTATAAATAAATTATATTTATAAATATTTTATCAAAAATAAATTGCATAAACATGATAATAAAAGTTTTATTATTAATAGTAATAAAGTTTTTTTAATTCTCTTTAAGAAAAAATGAAAAAGTGTATAAAAAATATTTAAAAAAATTAAAAAAAAATAATATTTACATACAAAGTTTATTAAAAACTAAATTTTTTTTTAATATAAAGAAAGTTGTATAAAATAATAAAAGTTTTATAAATAATTTCAATTTTTTATAAATATTTGATATAAATTTTTTATAAACTTAAAAAAAGTTTAATAATTTTTAAAAAAAAAATTAAATTATAGAAATAATAAAATTAAAAAAAAAATAGACAAATAAAACTTTTATAATAAATTTAATAAAATATGTAAAAGTTATATAAAAAATTATTTTGATATATAAATTTAGAAATGAAAAGTTTAGAAATAAAATTAAACTTATAAATTTATTAAAGACAAAAGTTGTATGAAAAATTATTTATAAATTAAAGTTTTTTTTATAAATTTTCATTATGAATATAAAAAATTTGTATTAAATAAGTTTATTATAAATAAATAATTATTTTTTATACTATTAGTAAAAATATAAAGTTTATAAAAATATTTGAAAATATAAATTTTTTATAAACAGAAAAAAAGTTATATCCAAAATATAGTAATAAGTAGAAGTTTTTATTAAAAAATTTTTTATTATATAAATTTAATTAAAAATAAAAATAATAACTTTAAAAATTTATATACACTTTTATTTATTGATAATAAAAGTAGTATAAAAAAATAAATAAACAAAACTTATAAATAATCAATTTTAGTTACAGATAGAATTTTTTATAAATTATATAAAAATATATTTAAATATATAAATTTTATGTTTTATTTCAGAAAAAGTTTATAGAAATAATAATAAGTAAAAGTTTTTTATTAATAAAAACTTTTATTAAACTTATTTATTAAAATATATATAACTTTGAAGAATTTTATAAAGTTTTCATTTATTAATAATTAAAGGCGTATTAAAGTATTAATAAAATGAAAGTTTTTTATTAAATTTATATTTTAAAAAACAAATATATAATAACTTTAAAAACTTTTATTAATTTTTTATTTATTGAGTATAAAAATAATAAATAAAACTTTTTATATATATAATAATATTTGCTTAATATAATAATAACTTAATATAAATGCATAAAAACATTTGAAATAAAAATAAAATATTAATAAATAAAATTTTTTATTAAATAAAAACTTATTTATGTTTATTTATTAAAAATAAAAACTATAATAAACTTTAAAAATTATAAAAGTTGTATAAAAATAAATTTATTATAAATATTTTATTATTAAAAAAACGTAAAAATAAAATCATAAATTTTATAATTTATTAAATATTAAAAAAATTAAAAAAATTATAATAATCTAGAAATTTTGATTAAAAATTATACTTAACAGTAGAAAACAAAAAGATTTTTATAATATAAATAATAAATAACATATATTATATAATAAAAATAATTATAATTATCAAAAAAATAAAAAAATAAATGAAATTTTGTATATAAAAGTTAATTGCTACGTTTAAAAATTATAATGAATTAAATAATCATTAGAATTAAAAAATTAATATTAATAAATAAAAAAGTTAATGATTGAGTAATAGGGACAATTATTTAAGAAAAAAGTAATATTTGAATAAAAAATAAAAGTTATAATAAAAATAATATTTTTTATAATAAAGAAAACCTTCAAGTGGTCATAAAAAAAAAAGATTTATAATAGAACAAAATAATTTTTTTTTTATAAAAAAATCTAAAATATATAAAAAGTTTCAAATAAACTTTAAATAATAATAATAACTAAAAAATTTTATAAGTAAACAAATTAGAAAAAGTAAAATTTAGAACTTTTAAAGATTCAAAATTAAAAAAAACGATAAAAGTCTACACAAAAAAGTTTATAATAAAAAATAAAAAATAATTTTATATGAAATAAAGTTAAATTTTTATTCATGAAAAATATTTTAGTAATAAAACAAAAAAAGAATTTTTATATTAAAAATTTTTTTTTTAAATTTTAAATATTTACAACCAAAGTTTATAATACATAAGAAAAAGTATTTTAAAAAAAAGTTAAAATTAAACCAAATTTTTTTTTGTATATTAAAAAAAATTGAAAAATTAGAGATTTAAAATTTTTTTAATTTTTAAAAAAGTACAATAAAAGTTTATAATCAATATAGAAAAAATTTTTGTAATAAAAAATTATAATTGAATTTTTATACTTTTAAAAAATAATTAAAAATAGGGAGTGAAATTTCTTTATTTTTTAAGAATGCAGTAAAAATTTATAAAGAAAATCGTATAATAAAAAAATTCGAAATTAATTAATTATAAAAAAATACAATAAAACTATAATAAACAAAAAAAAATTGTATACAAATATAAAAAAACTGAAAATTAGGAAATTTATAATTTCCTTGACTTTATAAACATACTTTAAAATATTATAATAAATAAAAAAATTTGTATAATAATAAAAAAAATTAGAACTAGGAAATTTATAATTTTTTATTAATTTTATATAAAAATACAATGAAACTTTGTAATAAATAAAAAAAAATTAATATTTTTATTTCATTTTAACACACGATGAAGTTTATAGTAAATAAAAAAATAGAAACCTATTATGGTTTGTAAATTCAAAAAATTAAAATGTTATAAATTTTTAAAAAAAATAAAGAAAATTTTTTGTATATAAAAAAAATTAAATTTATTATAATTTAATTTAAAATTTAAAATCTAAAATGCTTAAAACTATAAAATAATACGCTGAAAATAAAAAAAAATAAAAAAATAGATATTATTCTGTTTTAAAAACCCATAAAAAAATTTATAAAAAAATTAAATGTTTTAATTTTTTATAAATACAAGTTTTTACCTTCACATCTTTCATGTTTTTCTTTGAGATGCTTCAGTAATTCGTCAGAATCTCTAAACTCGTAAGTGTGCTATAGTAGAGAACACAATTTATAAATTTTATTAGTTTATAAATTGTAATTAAATAAAAAATTAATTATAATTTAATTTAAGTTATAAATAAATAATTTCTAGATTTAAAATTTAATTTTTACTTGAATTAATAATTTATTAAATTTTTTAATTATAATTTTCTTAATGTATTTCTCAATGTATTGATTAATTAAATGAGTTTACCTTGTATTTAATGGTTTTCTTTCCGTAATCAATAACGAAAAATGTTTTATTAACTTCATTTTGAAGGTGAGAAATTATATCAGGTCTCGAAGATAAATCAATACTAAGTTCTTGCTCTATAACGCTGAAGGGAATAGGCGAATCTTTATTCTGAAGAAGTTAATTTTAATTAAAAAAAACTAAAATACGATATAAATATCAATAAATTAATATTTAGTAAAAAATAAACTTAAAAATTAGATTGATTTAAAATTTATTAAAGTTTCAAGCTAATTTTTTTAAAAATTTGTAACATGATTACTAAAATGATATAATGTCTTATTTCGTTTACTTTTTTTTAATTTTAAAAAAAGAAATTATTATTATAGACATTTAAAAAATTGAAGCGTTTATAAGTTATATAACTTCTTTACTTTAGAAAAACTTAGAGTTAGTAGATTATTAAAAAAGTTTATATAAAATTAGAGTCACTAACTAAACATCTTTCAAAAATTTATTTACAGAGTTGATTACTATAAAGGGTTCATATATATTCATATATATCGGAAGTCACTTGAAATAATTAAGTGGGTCCAAAGATTTAATAACAGAAGAGATTTATTTAGAATAACTTTTATAATTTGGTAATTACTAAATATAAATATTTAATAAAAACTTATATAAGGTAGTAGTTACTAGATAAAAATAATTATTTGTTAATAATTTGATAACACATCCGATTTATTAGAAAAGTTTATATAATTTAAAAGTTTCTACAAATAATTAATTGTTTCTGGTCGTTTGATAGCAGAGTAGATCTATTAGAAAAGTTTATATATTTAGAAGCCACCGAAAATAATTATTCACCAAATTTAACAAAATAATTTTTACTAGAAAAACATATAATTTAGTAATTACTAATTAAAAATAATAATCAATGAAAAGTTAATAACAAATTAGATTTATTAGAAAAAGTTATATAATTTATTAGTTACTAATTAAACATAATTGATCTTTAAAAATTTAATAAAAAATTAAATTTATTAGAAAAACATATATGTTAGTTACTAATTAAAAATAATTAATCTTAAAAAAAATTTATAAAAAATTAGATTTATTAAAAAAAACATATAATTTATTCGTTACTAAATAAAATTAAATAATAAAAAAATTAATAACAATTTAGATTTATTTAGGATAGCTTGTACAATATATAAGTTTCTATAAATAATTACTTGTTTCTAAAAATTTATTAACATAGCTTTATTAAAAAAACATGACCATTTAGAAGCCACTAAAAATAATTATTTTTTTTTTTTTTTAAATTTAATAACAAAATAGAATTATAAGGAAAATATAATTTAGAAGTTATTTAAATTAATATATAAGCGTTAAATGACAGAGTAGATTTATTAGAAAAGCTTGCATAATTTAGAAGCCACTAAAAACAATTAACCTCCAAAAATTTAATAACAGAATATACATCATTCATTCTGCTGCTGACATTTTTTAATCTTTCGCCGGCCAAAGCTATAAAGTGAAGTAAATCGCGTATATTTTTAATATTAATTTTGTTTGGAATCTAAAATTTTACTTCCACACTGCTCTACAATTTTACTGTAAGTATTTTGAGATTCAGTAGCAGTCATAATATTTCTTTTTTCAGCCTTTTCAAGTAGTACTTTAAGGTTTTGAGCTTCTTTTGTGCGATCGGCATCCTAAAAACGAAGCTAAATTAAATTTCCCAAACTTTCGATTATAAAGAACTATTAAATTTCAGACTTAATAACTTTTTCTTTTATACACTTTGGCTTAAACTCTTATAAATAAATTAACAAAAATAATATTTTAATTTCGTCAAGACTTCACTATCACTTCTAGCAGAAATAAAGAAAAGGATTACGTCTTAGCACGTTTAAGAAAGTAGTAAATGTAAAGATTGATGCCGAAGTATATTGACATTAAGAATTACAAACGTTAAAGTTAATGAAACTAATTTTTACTTACATTACTTTCATTTTTTACAGCTTTAATATGTGCTTCTTTTAGTTTATCAGCGAATGTAGACATCTGTTTTATATTCGCAATAGTTATGAAAAGCTCCTAATTAATTAAAAAATGATAAAAGCAATCAACTAATGACGTAGAATTTATTTGATTTAAATCGCCTAATTTATCCCATAAAATTAATTAATAAGCTTATTTGGAAAAATTACTTTTGTAATAAATGGTAAATATCGTTATAAGCTTCGTACATACAGAATCTAATTTCGTGAGGGCAAGTACTTACTCAGTTTTAAGCGTGTTTAAAAATTGATAATACACTTTAATAAAAAAAATTAAAGTATATAAAAGATAGTAGTACCATTATTAATATTTAAAGCTGTTTTTTGCTTGAACATTTCCAAAGCTATATAAAAAAAATACTCATTTTTCTTTCTTTTAGCCTTTTATTTTGTGGGATGTGTTAGCTTTATTTAGGCATAAGGAGTAACCTTTTACTTTTGAACGTAAGTAAAAATAAAAGATATGGAAATTTATCATAATAATATAAGTAGGAAGTAGGAAACTTAAATTAATAAATCACGTATATAAATTATTAGAATAAAGCTAAACTAACTATTAACTACTATACCCACTAACATGCCAAAAAAGCAGCCTCTTTAAAGGAAACAAGCTCTACTATATACAAAATGTTCTTTTTATATGGAGTAGTTAGATCAAAATAATACTTTATATATCTCAATTCATTAATGTCATAAACATTATTAAAGGGAAAAAAAAGCCAGACAGTAATTAGAAACCAGTATAAGATAGGTTTGATTGCTTCTTCATATCCGTTTTTCTACTAATATTATAGTGCTCTTTCAAGCTTTTTTCGGTTATTTCTTAACGCATATTTATTTACTTTTAAATAATCTGTTATTGTATATTTTTACATTAGTTTTATTATAATTTTCGGTGAATTGTATATAGGAACCTACCAAAAAATTTTATCTCCTTGAGGTTAATGGCGGATGCACCGAAATTTACTGCTATTGGCGATCTTTCGTGAAAATAACGGTGAACGGAAGTATAGGTTTCACCTCACTTCTCTAACTGTTGTAGAAAACTTCCAAAAAACCGATTATAAAGAGAAACGGCTCCAAAGTTACACATAATAAGGTTAACTACCTCTGAAACGGGACTTTTTTTTAATTTAAAACCTTAAAATTATCAGTAAAACTTTCACAGGTATTGCCGAAAAATATCACTTATTGCTAGAACGTTTAAAAGTATTTTGGTTGCTCTAAACGAGTTATGCAGTAAAAGAATAGTTTCAAGAGTATATTAAAAATCAGGATATTACATTATTATCCAATATCCAATGTAAGGCGCAAAAAATAACCAATCTGGCTAAAAAGAGCTTGTTAGCTAACAAGTTAAATTTAGAAACACAACAACAATTCTTAACTCTACCTAAGCTTAATAGTCGAAAATAATACCTTTTTACAATTAACTAAATCTCTCAAGTCAGCAGTTACATTTAGCTCGCAGAAAATAGCGTTACCTACACCTACTAAATGTGTGTACGTCCTACAAAAACTAAAGAAAATTTTTTTACTACATTTTAAGGCTCAAGTTTGTAGTTGAAAGTCTAATAGCCTTTCAAAAAATCACTAATTAATTTTTTTAAACTAACACGTATTAAAGCTTAAAACTTCTTTCATGTATTACACGCGCGTACGGCAGTTAAGCTTTATTTATAAAAAAATCACTTCTCGAAATATTTGGTAAATAAGCAGTAGTCGTCGCTTTTCGACCCGAAAGACTACAAAGGTTTCAGGGGGAAACACAATTGTTTTTTCTTTTATATAACGACCGCCTCAACCTTAAGATGGACAAATACTTGATTAAAAAAATTCGCAGTCAAGCCTGAAAAATTGTTGAGGGTATCAATTGCAATGGAGCTCTAGACCATAGTATAGACTTCTTATGTGGCATTCGTTTTTATCAGCTCTGCGCTATCTAACAATGAATCTATTAAACTATTGCATGCTCCCTGCTATAGACACAATAACCTTAAAAAGAAATAGGTTATATCAAATATAAAATTAGGAGAATACTCATAAATTAAATTTATTAAGTGTATTACACAGTAATTACAAATTAATTGACCGCACCGAATGAAAAAACTTATTGAATGGGAATCTTAATGGCCCCTTCCATCGAAGCTTTATTTTTTTTCACAGTAACCCTGAGAACCCCTTCCGAAAAGTCGGCGTTGACGTCCTCAGGCGTAGTCTCTTTGGGGACAGAGAAGCAACGCTTATACGTACCATGGTAGCGCTCTTTACTGTGCCAAACCACACCGCTGGGATCTTCTTCCTCCTTATCCTTGATATTTTTAATTTCAGCAGAAACCGTCAGTAGGCCTTCACTCAAATTTACAGACATGTCCTCCTTTTGGGCCCCAGGAAGGTTCGCTTCTACTACTATAGCCTCATCACTTTCTCTTACGTTGCAAACGGGGCTCGCAAATAATCTTTTACTCGCTGGGTGATCCAGAAGGGGTTCCAGCAAACAAGACATCGACTCAATACCGGCAAAGAAAGGATCTCTCCTAAATAAAGAAAGCATTGCACGATGAGCACCACAGAATAAACTTGAACCCAGACAGAAAGAAGTTCTAAAGGTGAGAAAGTGAACAGGGGAGGGAGGGTGTTTATAAGATTTTAAATGTTCGGGATTTTTCTTAATTACAACTATCTCGATTGTTCTGGAACTATCAAACTATTGGTTTTCTTGAGTTTATGTAAATTCCAGTTTCTCTGGAGAAAAATAGAAGTTTTATTTTGTTTTTATGAACAATTGGGCTACTACTTGTAATATTTTTGACAACAATTTCCTGTTCTATTGATTTTTACTTTAATTTCATACAATTTTGCTAAATATATTATACAAGTTCATTATTTTTACAGATTCCGTTATATAATATATTAATACCGTTCTACAGCGCTTACTATTTAATTTGGCCACTTTTCCGGTAGAAATTGTATATTTATGAAAATTTATGTAATTTACTTTTGTTTTAGCGGATACTTTCTGTAAGGTAGTACAAAATTTAATTGTAAAACAAAATTAATATTTGCAAATAAAATTTAAAAAATAATATTTTTATTCTGCAGAGAGGAAGTCTTAAGCTTTTTTTCAAGGTTTTTACTTTTACTTTAAATAGCTTTATTATTAAACACTGTTAAACGCCTGATAGTATATAAACAGCACTTCGAGAACGCTTTAAAATTTGTTTAGATTAATATAAAATTTAGCAAAAGCGTATATTTAAGCAAAAAGGGATTTTTTTTTAGTTATAGAAAAATTATTATATTGCTATGAATTATAGGCCAGGCTTGTAAAATTTTTGGAGTTATTTTTTTATAATTTATTGGCTTTTGCTTTTATTTTTATTTTTTCCTATCACTATGAGTAGTAATATTTATCATAGCTTTTTCTTACTTTGTTCTTATTTGTAGCTTTATATTAAGTTCACGTTATTATTTAAAAAAATGTATTTTTCTGTGTAAAGTTGGGCTGTCTTATTTACGAGAGAAGCTATTTTTAATAGTATAAAAATTTCGAAAAAGTCTGCAAAAAGTATTTACTTAGTGCATTCTTTTTTTGCTTTGAAAGAAGGTATACTAAGATTTATACAGCCAAATTCGGTATTTTTTAAAAGTGTTTTGTGACTTTTATTAAAAAACTTACTCTTATGTAAACTTAGAGTAATTTAATGGCAGTTTATTATGTACTTTAATTGTTTTATATAAGCTTTGTTATTACAAGTGCGTCATTTTCTATTTTTCTTTTAGCTCAATCTCTTTTTTAAATTAATTCAATTCGTAATTAACTTATTAATAATTAACTCTTTTTATAAAGTCAGACAACAATATTAATTGATTCATTTGCTCACCAAATATTTGTAGGTTTTTATACTTACTATCGTGCTAAATTTACAAAATATGAAGTTAACTTTTTTAAACTACCCAAAAATTTTAGGTTATGCTGCTTACTATATAAAAAAGTAAGTCTACGAAGAAATTCACTAGGCAGTACTTAAATTATCAAGGTTTCACGTTAAATATTTGGCGTTATAGATTCTATTAAATAAACATATCAAATATATTCTTAGATTTATCACAACGATAATAAAATTTATAATAAAAGCTAATTTAAGTATGCGTCAAGCTTCATGACAATTTTTTTTTAAGCATACAAAGATTTAAACTTATCTCCTTTTTCGCTAGAATATGTATTTGTGAATCTTAAACTTTGCTTTAATAAATTCGGGAGGCTGGTTTAACTGGCACTTAATATATATATATATCAAAAGTTTTAAAAACTTTTTATTGGCAATAAACTTAAAAATAAAAAATATATTTAAGCAGAAATTAAAATATTATAACGTACAAGTAGCATTGTGCACTTCATAATAAGACGATAGCTGCCACAATTAATTCTTAGCGAGAGAGATTTATTTTTATTAAAAGCTTTAAATTGTATAAAAAGTCAGTAATAGAAAGAGAAACTAATATTTAAAATAATATAGCTATAGGGTTTCTTATATTCTTATTACCTTGTTACCTAAACTATTATTTTTAGTACCACTTGCAAAACTAAGCATATTGTTAAAAAAGACAAATGTCTTCTCCCTCCCCCCACCTAAATATAAATATATGCACTAAGATAGACAAGGTGTAATAAAAAGGCTAAGAGCAGAAAATTTGGTGATGGATTTGATAAACGGAAATGAAACTCCTAGTTTGAAGTTTACAACTGTTTTAAGCCGAATATAAGTCTTTATAGAGCTTACTTAGCTTAAAATCTATACAGTAAAGAGCTTTAACTTATTTTTAAAAAGTGTTAGACTAATTAAATGCCTGCATAAAACTAGGAAAAAAAATTCATACGTAGGTTTAACCGTATTAATTTAGACGAGGAAAATTTTTATGAATTTTTATAGCTCAATAGAATATTTTAGTGAAA
Source organism: Zophobas morio (assembly GCF_036711695.1). NCBI lineage: Eukaryota > Metazoa > Arthropoda > Insecta > Coleoptera > Tenebrionidae > Zophobas > Zophobas morio. The sequence goes on along the minus strand of NW_026972413.1, from coordinate 23,099 downwards.
TGATATGCGAAACTTACTCAACTGCGGTGAGCTAAAAGTGTTTAAAAACTTTTTAGAAAACAAGATTAAATTTTATGGATTTCCTTAATATATTTAAGGTCATAGTGCCTTTTTATTAAAAGTAGAATACGCTGTCACGTTTCCATTAAGATTAAATAATTTATTTTATTCACCAATTTTTTTTAATTATACCTCCTACTCTATTGCAGTTGTTAGTCCAACTTATATTTTAAAATTACAGTTAACCTTTAAAGAGGCAATGGCAATTAAGTGTAGTTTTTCTGGTCATATACTTCACTCGTACTACCTTTGCTGCTTGAATTTTGGTAAAGCTGTAATTTCGTTTCTCAGGCGATTACAAATGTACGAGATTTGCTTTGTAAGATAACTTCGCTCTTTCTTAAAAGTTTCCGGTTAACAAAATAAGATTTGAGTAATTCCTAAAACAATAGATGGAAATGTGCATTGTGTATTAATATCGCTTTATATGATCTAAAAGCTCTTTTTGGTTGTTGTTTAATTAAGATTGGAGTGAACTTTTAAAACGACACAAGATGTGCAAAGTAAAGTAATATCGCTATATATGGATTAAAAGTTCTGTTTAATTATTAAATTAAAATTTGAGTGAATCTTTAAAACTTAAATGAGTGCAATATAAATAAACATAGCTCTATATGGATTAAAAATTCTGCTCTGGGATTTAATTAAGATTGGCGTAGAAAGCTGCCCAAAGTAAATAATATACTACGGTAATCCACACAATTATTATAGCTAAATAGAATTTATTAGTAAACTAGTATAAATACTTTAGATATAAAAAAAAACTAGCAATTAATATAATTTACTTTTTAGATTAAAAAGGAGAGACTGTAGCGGTCGAGCTTATAAATATATCGAGTATATAAAACTTTTTAACAATGGCCAATATAGATATTAAGCCATCCTTAGCTTAAATCTTTCTATTACTAATACTCTGCATTCGATTAAATATCTTATTTATTTTTAAATATTATACTAAAAAATTAATAAAAAGTATAAACAAATTAAACGGATCTAAAAATAAAAATTGGAGTAACAAATAATATAAAAACCTAATTTTATCAAAGTGAACAAAAAAAAAGTAATTGTTATTAATAATTAAAAAGTAGAAGTTTATTTTTAATATTAAAATCATAATAAACATTAAAAAATTTTTAAAAAAAATAAATGGTTGCTTTAAAATTTTTTCTAATAGATTAAAAATTTGTTATTTAAAAAAAATGTATTTTTATTGTTACAATAAATTTAAAATCTTCAGAAGTTTTTTTTTTATTATGAATCAAATTTGAGGTTTCTTAATAAAAAGTAAAAAATCTACACAATAGAGTAGAGTTGGCTTTTATTACTTTATTTTTAGTATATTTAGATAATTTCTTAAAGTTTCTTCTGTAATACTTTGAATTAGTTGCACATAATAACTAGTTCTCTTAAATCCTAAGTCATGTGGAATAGCTATTTTAAATTTAGCTACAAACGTTATATCCATCGATATTTTTTACCTTTTTTTATACTATAATATTATTATATGTAATATCTCGAATGACTAAAAGAAAATATAAACGTAGCTATACTATTGCTAAAAAGAAAAAACTTGTAACTCTTTCGCAAGATACTTTAACTAAAAAATCCAAGGAAATTAATCATAATTGCTGTTTAGCAGCTGTTAAAACTAATGTTCTTTCGAATAAAAAGTTACGCGAGCAGTTAATTAAGCAACACTTGAAACTTTATTATAACACTGAAAATAAAAAGTAATTAGTTTCAATATTATATTTATTTATTTGTTTCTATAAAATCATTTTATTACTGTAAGCTACGCTTTCACTTCTATATACTATTCTTTTGTAGAGTTAACAAAGTACTCAAGTTTTTGTTTAAAAAGATTTTTGTAGGTAATTTTTATTATTATTTTTTATTACACGAGAAGTTAATAAAGCAAATTTGAGACTTTATATTATATAAAAAATAATAAGTAAGTAGTTTTATTATTTTTGTATATCTTTTTTGTTTATATAAATTTATTTTGTGTGTGTCCTTTCAACTGTTATTCTTTTGTATACATAGTAAAGCGATTGAGTACTTTTTTTAAAAAATTTCTGTTGCTAAGACACTTTTCATTTAATTATGATACATTCTTTGCTACTCGTAAAGAATCCTTGTAGTTGGTGATGGAAACTGCAGTTTTTCTAGTTCCTTAGCTCAATACGTGCTTGTTGATGAGTAAATTATAAAATATTTATAAATTTGAAGCGAGTGAACGATGTTTGTCTTGCAGATCTCGATTAATATGCACAACTTTTGACTCCGCCGATATTTTACTTAAAAAGTATCCAGAATCAGAAATTCACATACAAAAAGTAAAATTATTATTGTAGTTACGATTTAAATGATAATTTTTTGGTTATTTTATTAAAATTTCTTAGTAAAATTTACTTGAGAAACTTTTTTAAGACTTTAAAAATTGACAATTTTTATTTTTTTTTGAATTTTTAAATATTTATAAACAATTTTTCTATAATCTATTTTCCATTATAAATTTTAATATTTCCCTTATTAAATATTTTTATTTAAAATTTTACATTTACTTAACTTTTTAGATTTTAGATTTTGGGGGAAAAGTTTTTCATTCCATTGACGCAACGAAATTACAAATTTATAAAGAGTTAATTGACTTTTCTGCTGGTAATTTTTATGCTGAAACGAAAATTTATAATATTTAATTGAGGTAATAAAGTTAAAATAAGTTGAAAAGTATATAAGATCAATTATAATTTAATTTTTGATTCCTGAAATTAATTTTTCTGGAAATTTAATTAATAGTACAAATATTTTAACTTTTGCTATAGAAGTTAAAAAGTAATTTAATAAACTTTTACAGGCGAGCAATCTCCATTATTTGATGTAATTGTTTTCAATTTTCCACACGTTGGTGAGTAATTTTTTTTAGAAAATACCATCTTTTAAATAATTTAAATAAATCATCATAAAAAAATATTTTGTCTTTAAAAATTCAATTGATTCTGGAAATTTTAGAAAATTAAAGAAAAAAAGATAAATAGTTAATAAATTTTATTAAGTTTTAAAAAAAATAAAAAACTTTTAATAATCAATATCAAATTTTTGTTTAAAAAATTAAATTTTAATTATCAATTTAATTTTTTTTATTTTAATAATAAAAAAAGTTGAATTTAAATAAAAATATTATTTATAAAAATTTGTACTTGTAAATTATAATTTAATTTACATAAGCATCTATAAAATTTAATAAAATTTAAATAGAAATTTCTTTTTATATTTAAAAAAGTAATATTATAGAAAAGTATATAAAAACATTTTTTAAAATTTTGTAAGAATATAAAACTGGGTATATACAAATTTACAAAAAGGTAGTTTAATAATTATAAATTAGTTTTTTTAAATTTTAATAATTATAATAAAATTTCACAATATATAATTAAAAAGTATAAAAAGATTTATATAAATTTTTGTAAATTTGTACAATTATTAATAAAATGAAGTAAAAATATTTTACAAAAGAAAACAATACAAAAATTTCAAAATATTAAAGAAATTTATAATATTTTTTAATTAAAAATAAAAAAGAGTTGAACAGTTCAATTTAACTTGAAATTTTGTAAATTTATATTAAAAATACATAATTATATAAAAATTTATTTTAAATAAATTATTTTATAAATAAAAAGTTAATATATATAAATATGTATAAGTCGATAATTATCAATTAATTTATAAAAGAAATTAGTAATGTTATGAAAATTAAATATTTTAATTTAATTATTTATAATAAATAATGAATTAAAAGTAATTTCGAAAATAAAAAAATTAATAATAATTTTAAATTTTTAAATGTAAAAGTTAATTTAATAAAATTAATAATTGCGCTTTTATTTTTTTTTTTTTACAAAATTTAAATGATAATTCCAAAATAAAAATAAAAAAATTATGAATTTTACATTTATTGATATTAATTTTTATTTTATTTTCTATAATACATAAAAACTATACAAAAAAAATATGAAAATTAAATGAATAATTGCAAAATTTTAAATTGTAAAAGTTAATTGTGTAAAAAAAAATAATTTCAGCTTTTTTTTTTTATTACTATAAAATTTAATTAATAACATTATTTTACTTTTAAATAAGATATATAAAGTAATTATAAAAACATGAAAATCAATAATAATAATTATAGATTTATTATTTCCAAAAGTTAATAAAAAATATTATAATTTGGTTTTTTTCATTACAGATTTAATAAATAACATTTAATTAAAAAGGAAAACTAAAAAAGTTATATAAAATATTAAATAATTTTATTTTTATAATGAATTAAAAGTAATATAGTCAACATGAAAACCAACAATAATAATTATAAAATTAATACCAAAAGTTAATTAAAATTATTAAATTTAGTTTTTTTATTACAAATGTTAATTAATAACATTTAATTGAAAATGAAAATGAAAAAGTTGTGAATATTAATTTTAATTGATATCAATTTATTATAAATAAAAAAATTTATCCAAAAAAATATAAAATCAATAATATTAATTATAATATTTATTTCAAGAAATTATAAAAAAAAATTTGAAATGATCTTTAAATTATATAAAAGTTAAGTATAAATATTTAAAAGTTTCAGTTTTACTTTTTTATTATTATCAAGTTTAATTTATAAAAATTAAATAAAATAGAAGATAAAAAGTTATGAATATTATATTTTTATTAATATTATTTATTTTATATTATATAATAAATTAAACGTAGATTACGAAAATATATAAAATCAATAATAATTTTAAAATTTATGGAGATACTTCAAAATTTTTTTTTGATGTGTTCATTAAAATAAATTTCTTTTTAGTTTTTTTTTATTACGAAATTAAATTTCAGAAAACTATATTAGTATAATTTAATTAAATTTTAATATTTATATCGTTTTAAATAAACAGAAGTTTACTAAAAATTGAGTTTTTTAAATTTTTAAAGGATTAGGAATTAAAGATCAAGAAAAAAATATAAAAGCGAATCAAAATTTGCTCAAAAGTTTTTTTTTAAGCGCTTTGAGTTGCTTACGAAATGATAATTCAGAAATTCACGTGACCCTTAAAAAAGGATTTCCCTATAAAAAGTGGAAAGTATATTTTATGGAGCAAATTTAGTATAAATTTTGCTTCATCATAAATAAAATATTTTTATTTTTCAAGATACAGAGAATTGCCGAATCGGTTAGTGACAAGGTTGGCACTGCGAAAGTTGTAACATTTGTTCCTGAAGCTTATAGGTGTGGCGTAAAGTCAATAAAGAATAATTGAATTTAATTTTTTATATAAATTTTAAGAAAATCTTATAAATATTTACTTAATCGTAAAAATATTACTTGTATATTAATAACTTAAAAAATAAATTTTTATTTTTATTAAAAAAATTTAAAAACTTAAAAAAAAAATCTCAATTATTTTTCTTAAATGTGAAAATATTACATATATTTTCAAACTATTCGAAGTTGAATTTTATTTTTTTATTATTATAAAATTTACAAAAATATTAAAATTTTAATAGAATTAAATATTTCTTATATACTAATAATATTTAAATTTTATTTTTTATTATAAAATTTATAAAAATATTAATCTTTTACTTAGTTCTATAAAAATTTCTTGTAAATATATAACTATTAGAAATTATCAACATCGCCGCACGATTGGGTTTAATGAAAATTTGTCTTGTAAATTTAATGAAGAGTTAAATAAAGGAGCGCACACTTTTGTATTTAAGAAAAATGCTAATAAAAATTTTAGAAAATAAAATATTAATTGTTTATTGATTGGTATTTCAAATTTTTATACCTAAAATGATTTGCACCATAATTTTTATTTGTACTTAATTTATCTAAAATATTAAAAACTTGTTTGTATTCAGTTTATGTTATACGAAATTTATTACCTCTTTTAATTTTTTTTCAACTACGTTTAAAAAAATTTAAGTTTCTATAGAAATTTATAGATTATAAGTAAATGTCGAATCCAAATAGGTAATACTCGTGTTTAAAAATTAGTTAATAAATTTAAAGCTTGCTAAGCACCTTTACGTACTCTAATATGATCAGCTTCTTTACTATTAATGATAAAAAGTAAAATAAATGTATATAACAATTCTCTATATAATACATACAACAAAAAGTAATTTGATATGTTATTAATAAAAATTCAAAATGTTATAAAATAAGTCTTTAAAAAAATTAGTAAAACTTTATAGGCTGGATGTTTCTCGAAATTGCATAATTAAGATTAAGCTGAAAATATCTTTAAACGATTGCAGTTTAGAAGAATGAAATTTCTCTGGCTGACCAAGAAAAAGATAAAAAAAAAATATTAAAAGTTTCTGATATTTCAGCTATTTTGTGGTCCTACGCGCCGTTGCTGCAAATTCAATTTGATTAAGAAAAATAAGTATGGGTGGTTTATTTAAAAAATATTTTAAAAAACATTAAATAAACCATTTTCGGTTTAGAAAATCTACTCATTTCTGGAGAAAAAGTATGGATAATTTACTTTCAACGATAGCCTAAGAAACTTGTTAAGTAATTTTATTACGATTTAAAAAATCTAATCCTTTTGGATGAACAAGGAGTAGGTTTTACAATATTATGAGTTTTAATGTACTTGAGCTAACTTATGGCCCTCCGCACAGTTAATACTAAACTTGAATTAGACAATAAAAAGTAATTATTTACTTTGGAACATATACTGAATAACTTAATAATAAATCTACTGTGGTTTTAAGAAAACATACTGCATAAATATTATCCTTTTTAAAAAGTTTAGAGCACAGTTTGATTAAAAAAAATAAAAAGTATAGATGATCTACTTTTAGACAAATATTGAAAAAATTATTAACTAAATCAAAACGGTTTAAAAAATTGAAGGAAAATGTTAACAATAACTATAAAAGATTGATATGTTTCAGGTATTTTGTGTTTCTACGCACAGTCAGTATCAAAAAAAGGGAGCCAACTTAACAATCCAAAGCTACACTTTTAAAAGCGTTGAAAAAATTCGAAAAATTAAAATTAGTATAAATACCGCTGAACTATTTTTATACGTTATATATAAATTTTAATTTACTAATTGTCTCTTAATTTTTGTAAATTTGTAATTAATAATAATAAAACCAAAGAGTAATAAAAGTTAGAATTGAAAGAAACTTAATTTCCGATTTTTGTGAAAATTAATAATCTTTTAGAGAATATTTATACCATATTGTAAACCCTATTTATTTGGTGTTAAACTAAAGGGGCTTATGAAACCTTTTTTATATAATAATTTGAAAAAACAGAAACAAATTTACTAATTCAAATAGTTTATATATTACGTTGCGAAACTTAACGTTAAATACAGCTACTAGCCCCCCTTAAGCGAAGTAAGAAATTATTTTAAAAAAAAAATGAAATTAAATAAATAACTAAAAATTTTAAAAAATTAAGGATTGCGAAGCAAAGAAGCAGTTTTTAATGAACTTCAAATTTTTAATAAGTTGGAAGACGGCAAGATAGCTGAAGCTGTAATAGACGATTGCTAAGGGTTTTATATTAGAGTTTATTTTTGGATTCCAAAGGGGTTACTCTACTACGCAGCAGCTTTTGCGTTTTTCCTAACACGTGACGAAAGGATTTAATAATGTAAGTTGACCTCAGGCTGAAGATACCAGATTATCTTCTTTCGCTTCTTCAGTCTTTCCTATTTTAAACGACATAAAATGTCAGAGTGGGAAAACCTAGCTTATTTATAAAAGAAATGAATATGGATGTCCAACAAGGCTCGCTACTACCTTTTTGCCTTAAAGATGTCGGACATTCCCAGGCCTGAGCATACCTCCACTTTCTCGTAACAGTTAGCAGATGATACGGCTGTCTGTGCTTGACCAAATCGCCTACACTAGCTTTACAACTTGTGCAAACGAATGTTGTTGCACTTAGGTATGGCTTAATTAGAGATCAATTATAATGAACACACTCAAGAGCAAAGCTATATTGTATCGAAGAGGAGACAAAAAATACAAGCATCCAATACAACGCTTTGTGGCCAAGCAGTCTTTTTGCACACGCAGTTAAGTACTTGGGCATTTGGATCGAGAAGCAATTTTCGTTGCGCAATCACGTCTACAAAGTAAAGTTAGTTATTAAGGAACTTTAATCCCTCTAAGGTAAAATAGAGTTCTTTGTCAATAAGCAACAAACTTAGCTTTATTTGCAAACTATTTAGCTGACTTTGCTCAAGCAGTCGGGGCGTGGTCGTATAATAGTTAATTAAAAATTAAGCTACTTCAAACGACTCAATTCGACTGCTGCAAAATATTACAGATGCTTCCTGTTTTGACTGGGGCGCTTATTTAAATCAGAATCTGAAGTTGAAACGCTTTTTGAGGAGTTTCGTTGCTTTATTGTGAAGAGCTTTAAAATATGCATAGCTCTTAATGATTATTTGTTCAAGACATAAATATCACGCAGGTGCTTACACCCCTTACAAAGAACCACGACACCTTCTCACCACCCCAATGACCTCCCAGAAGTAGAGTACTTCTTATCTAAGTTGTAAATCAGATTAAGCAGTATTTTTAGCTCTTTTCTAATATTGTCCTTGCTGTAGTACGTCAACTTTATAAATAAAATACTTTGTCCTTTAAATTTAAAGCTTATTCTTCTTCTACCTTGAAAAGTAAATTAACTATGGTTCTTTTAGCCTTTTCTCTCTTGAATTGCAATTAAAGAAAATCCACGGGAGCCAACTTCTAATGTTTGCCAGGCGTAGCTTACTATGTACTGCGAAGGCTACACTTTCTTTTAGTTTTCTTAGTTTTTGAATCCAGAGGCGATGTAGCAGATCTCTTCCACCTCTGCGTGGAAGCCACCGCCATTGCTTTTTCTACTATTTTAAAGGACATAAAGAAAACACGATCTCTTTTAAAAAAAAGTATTTTTATTGAGTCAGTACGCTAACTTTGCGGGGTAAATATTTAACGACGTTAAATATAAAAGTTTTTCCTCCGTTAAATCACTACATGAGAATTTCAGTAGAAAACTATCTTTGCAAAAAAAGTACTAATATGAAAGGAGAGTAACACAATAACTTAGTATGCACGACATTTAAGACAAAATTTAAAAAACAAGATACAAAAAAACAATACACGAGAAACACAAAAAGAAAAAAAAAACTTAGATTAAAAAAAAAACATATTGTATAAACATTAAAAATAAAGCACAACCATAAAACATACACAAACACAAAACAATAGGCTTCAAAATTTTCACACGAAAATAGATTCGTGATTAACCAATCAGAAACCCTAGAAACAACCAACAAAAGTACATGAAAAGAGAAATTAAATTCAAACACAAAAAATTTAATTTGACCTACCTTATTAATTGGATACAAACTAAACAAAGTAAAATTTTATCTGGTTCAAGTAAATTTATTGTACGTATGGAAGTGTATTTCGACCTTTTGTAATGGTATAAATATACAGGTCGACACTGGTCAATAAAAATGTTCCTGATTTTAATATATTTCTTTTATAAAACACTTTATAAAAAACTTTGATAGAGAGGGGCAAACAACTCTTATATTATGATAATAGCTTGCTGGGGGTGTTGATTGCACTAAAATCCCTTTTTTGTCTTAAGCAATTAGTTTAAATCCCTAGTGTGCACCAAAATTTTATAAAACATCATTAACAATTAACATCAATATATAAATAGGATTGTGTAATGTATAATTATTTAAGAAACTTGACTTATAAGAATTCAAATAGATTTACCTTTAATAATATTTTATACTTCACACTTTAGTAAAAGGAAAGATATTTTAAATTTTTAGCTAATAATGGTGGAAAAAGTTAACTGAGATAGTTGTAATGCCAATCAACGAGGTTTATAACAGAAAATACTACTTTTAAATTTGTTTAATAGAGTTACGAATGACTCTTCCATGCGTGTTAAAAGTATTTTTACAGCGCAATCTCTTTTGTAACGCTCTCTTCCCTTGAAGACTGTATTAGTAAAAGTACTAACAAATTATTAAGTTCCGAGGCTTATGGCGAAAGGAAGTAAAAATGTTTTTCCGTTATTTCGTATTATTACTCAAATTACTCTTTTAGTTATTATTATAAATATTATTTTCAGTGTTTTTATTATTCGATTATCTGTGCAACTAGGAGAGTTTAGAAGGTGCAAAGACCTTTTAGATTTGACGCACAATGGGGTGTTATTATGGACTGTTAAGTGTTGTAATTAGGTGCATTATATATTTAAGTAAGCCAAAAAAAAATAAATGTTTAGATCTTAACGAGCTTTATAAATAGACGACTTACTGTTCCGTATCGGTAGCTCTTATTGCACAAACCCCTCATGTTAAAAACATTTAATCGAGTATCTTAAAAAGTCACATAAAATAAACTTGTCATAAATAATCGAAAGCTCTAATCTTCTAAGGTCTAAAAAAGTTCGCTATCAAGGTTACTAAGCAGTAAGTCCTTAGTATATCGAACTAAATATATATTTTTAAAATTGAAATCTTATTGAATTATAAGTATAACAACATACTTGCCTTAGAAATCGGTTTTAAACTTAAATAATGTGTAGTAAGCCCAGCGGGTTGTGATAAAAACTTTTCTTAAGGGAATATCAGGTTTAAATAGGAGAGAGGACTCGCCTTACGCAAGGTAGGAGTTATTATGACTTCTATTATTAAAAATAAATAAAAAAGGGGTGTTTTTCGTCTCTTCTTGCGTTGGTTTTTTGCTATTTTTGTTCTGTTTTGGACCAGTCTATAAATCTGGCTTGGTTTGTATTTTAACTAATAGTAATTGTTAAAATTCTCGTCTACAGGGCTGAAAAGTAAAAGGACATTGATCAACTATATGTTGTTTATCCAATTAATTACTTGTGTAGAAATAGTTGTTTGAAATTACCTGGTTAATATAGAGTATTTATAATAAGTTAAGGCTTTATTTTAACATTATAAAGGCTTCACTGTACCTTTGATATTAAAGACTAATTAATACTTCTAGAAAGAGCATCATCCTCTACATATATAAAATTAGACCATTTCCCCTATTTTAATATATTTAGTAGGTGATACCCATCCTTACGAGTATTAAGAAAAGGGTTATGATCAGAAGAAAGTTCAGATGATGCAGTACGAAAGAGAGTTCACAAATTATTCTTCACTGAAGCATTATTAAGAGATATGACTTTATTTGGTCTATACTAGGTAGGAGTAGAGAGGCCTAGCCAAGGATTTATTTTCCCCTTGCAAGAGTATTCTATAAAAATTATATCAGGTTCGTCCAAATACTATTTTTATAATGGATCTTGCAATTGGGGTCTTCACTAACAATTATTAAGACGGAGCCATATTACCATTCTGATAGCATTGCCTCCAGTTTTTCGCAAAATAATTTTTTTTATGGTGCAGAAAATGTCACCGTTATCGGTATTGATTAAATCTTAATTTAAGTCCCGAATTAGTTAATCATATAGTATTAGAGAGGACTTCGTAGAATATAAATTTTTAGTAATAACACCACTTCCAGCTCTATCTATTTCACACAAAAAGTGTTTTTACAGCACACATTTCCTACTTGACTAAAACCTTATGGTGAGTACCATGTAATGCACATATCTTGGTACTAAGGCCAGCTGCATTCTAGATTAAGCTCGTTACGGTAATTAACATATATAGTATTTTAATAACGTGATGCCTCCCTTTTTCATAGGTCGAGAATTAAATTTTGCAACAGATTTTTAATACCTTCACCACAGTTATTAACCTTTAAGATTATCCCTGTTCCGACACACTACTTGTCAATTGCCTACTCAAAATTGCGAGCTAATCCTCTCCTAACTCTTAAAAAGAACTTTAGCTGAAACTTCATGAATTTCTTTAGCCACATTCTCAAGAAATATTAGCTAACCATAAACCGGAACCTTACCTTCTTTTGCAAATAAGCACTTAGCGCACCACAATTATTTTAAAGGCTTTGTCCGCTTCGGCCTCTATTACACGAGGCCACCTTTCCTAATAGGGGTTTTTGCAGTTCCAAAAGCTAAACAGAAGGGCGGGAAGCCAGCCTCTAAATCCTCCGAGAAAGTTATAATATTTTTCTTTGAGGGATCCGTACTGGGAAGCGCTTATACCATACCTTAAAAAGATAGGGAGTACAGATTAAGGAATTCAGCTCAAACGCTAAAATTCTCTTAAGAAAAGGAGTAGTAAGCAACGGGAAATGAAAAATTCTCTGTGGTATGGGGTTACAATAAGGGTCTGACTGGTAGCATTGCATACCGTTTAACCATTTAATATATATAAACAATTTTTTGGAACAGTTAAGATACACCATACGAAAAAACACTGTTCGTGTTTAGCTTTTTTTGAGAAGTAAACTTTTTAAAAGGACGCGGCGTAGTATATCATGGTTTAAAAAAAAAAAGTAATAACTTGCTACTCTCTTTTTTGCTCTTTTTAAGCACAAAGGTTTACTATTTCGGGGTTGTCTAGTTTTATTAGTTGTTTATTGTTAAATAAATAATGTGTATTCATCTATTATGGCTCGCAATTTTACCATGCGGTATCTCCTTCAAGACATCTATAAACTCGAGGATTTCATTCGAAGCAGAGCACTTCTGTCTATGAAAAAATTAACATTATATACACGCTCTGGAGAGGCACTTGGGAGATATTTTGAAGAGTCGAGAATATTTATATCTTAAATAAATTTTTTTTGGTAATATTCTTGTGACCTATCACAATTTTTTTACCTTGACCGATATTAAAATAGTATAATACCCTTACGTTACTTTATAAGAAATTTTTTTCAGGCACTACATGCTGCGGAAGAACTTTTTGTAACCATGAAATTCGTTCCTAACGTTAAAAAAGTTTCTGTAAGGGAGAATAATCCTAATAAACTTGAGAATGAAACTCCTTCTGAAAGTTTTTTTAACAAAACCAATAACGGAGTAGATAATAATACACCTCAAAATATTGTAAAAAAGGTACTTGAAAACAAAAATTCTTGGGGATCTGTTTTATCTGAGGAGGATTCCCAGAGTACAAGGTCGGATTATACAAATATCGGGAACTCTCGGAAAAAAAAAAAATTCATATATCTTCTTAAGCACAAAAGGAAAAGAAAAATTATAAAAACTTTTCCCTTGGATTGTAAAGAAACTATTGATCTACCTCAACTGTCTTTGGATTCTCTGGGAACAATAAGTTATAATTTTGATAAAACGTACATGAAGACAACACAAGCTGAGTTATATTGTGCAAATAACTATTCTCCTTGGAAAAAGGAAGAAACAGAGAATTTTTATGAAGGATTATCAGTAATTGGAGCAAATTTCGATAGTGAGAAGTGGAAAGTGTATTGCCCCAAAAGGAGCCGTAAGACTTTAAAAAACAAATTTAAAAAAGAAGAAAAGAGAAATTCTAAAAAGGTTTGGGATCTCCTAAGTAGATTGTAGTTGAAGCACTTTTCTTCTATAACTTGTAAGAATGTTACTTCTATACTTAAGTGCATTAGAAGAAATTTTAACAATCTTAGCAAGCTAATAATAGTGCAGACAAAGTTAGTTTGCCTAATGGTATACTATATAATAGGTTAAAAAATATTATGTTTTTCAAACATCTTCTGACAACTTTAATTCAAGATAGACCCATTAGGATTCAATTTTCTTATCTGAAATGCCGTGGTCTTAATTCAATATTATTTTTTGCTATCAAAGTGTATTTTTTACTATTGTCAACGAGTGCAGTTAAGCCTTCTGCTAACTATTTTAAGCCTCAAATTCCAATTATAAAACTGGGTTTATTAAATTCACATATAACTATATTAGCTAATTTTCAAATTTTTTTTTTGTTACTTATTAAAAACACTAAGCTTTTAACTTTTTACACCCAAAATACTACACTCACGAAGCACCCATTTATATTTGAATACCCAAGGGCATGCTGTTGAGGAGTAAAACATATTTTATAGTTTTTTACGGCTTCTGCCTTTCTTAATGTTATGGCGAATAAATTTAACGTCTCATCATGCACTATTTTTTTATATATATGTTTCATTTTCACCGAAGCTCACCCTTTTTGTTTTTTAATATTAAATATTCTCATATTGTTTTGCATCCTATGTAGCCTCCTTTTCTCACTATATCTTCTACGCCGACTCTACTATATCAAATTCTTTATATGTTTTTCTTCCAATAGTATACTCTCTCTTCAAAATAGAGTGCTTGGCTATGTGCTTGCCGATATTTTTCCTTATACCAACTACGGTAAGGCAAGTTAATATTGTTTTAAAAAAACTGCACTCCCCACCAACCCATGGAAAGTGACCTTTCTACAAAGCTGTATCAGAACTCGTGTTCCATAACGACACCTCAATTTTTTTTATCTACAAACTAACTCATTAAGTTTATATTTCTCTGTTATAAATTGAAGATTAACCACCAAAGTACTTTGGATCTTCTAACAGCACGTCAATCCTTAACAGAGCAGCAACACTTTTGACTGTAATGGTGTTTAGTCTGAATAGTCACTTGAGTAGTACCCGGCACGCCCTTCAAAATGATGACCTAAGTATAATATATAAATAACTTCATTAAAAGACAACTACTTCATTAGCTCGAGGGACTTTCAACATCTTGATAGTAATCGATGATGGGTTTGTTGACTTGGTCATATATATCCACCTTTTTGGAAGCTAGTAAAGGTCGGATGTACTTAAATAAATTATTCTTTGTCTAAATATATTCCTCTTTTTTTTACCTTAACTTCGAACCTCAGCGGTTCTGAAAAACCTTATTAGCAACCCTTTTTGGGAATTCGGGGTGACCAAAATCCGTTCAAAATAGTTTTTAGAATTGCTTTAGCTACATAATGACCTGTCGAGGGCCCTCCTTTTTAGGCTGCTTCTATACTGCTCGATATATATTACCCTGAGACTTTTTGTCATAGAAATTTTAACATAAAAAGAAAGGAAACAGCCTTATTTTGGTTGCATGCATACTCTAAGAGGAAGAACAGTCATCTTTTGGATGTCTAACAAATTTTTTTTAAAATCGTTACCGCACACCACCTTTGCCACTTAGTAATGGCGCGATAGGGGCCGAAAGCGGTGAAGTTAAGGCGACGCTCTTTGCCGATCATCTAACTGCTTAGTTCGTGTCAGCAACTTGGGTAACCTTCCGAGACCAAGACATGACACCATACCACACCATCACCGTAGTGATCGAGAAATCAAACAGAGCACAGTTGATTAAATTACTAATATATTCTGTACTCTAGTGACGTAAAGCACTGGGACCGGCGGAATTACTAAGGAACGCCAAAAGAGTTACCGTGGGTATCGAACAGGGCACAGGTCTCCCTAAGGTTAGGGGTTAGGGTAGGCTGTGTAGGAGTTTTAAGGGTTTGAACGTTTTACTAAAAATGTCATTACGAACACACTCCCATGGCTTGTTAGCCAACCTCTGCGGATAAAATTATTGAGACAGCTCTCATTATAATAAAATATTTTTATAGTTAGAGAAACTCTATAAATCTATTTATGTACTATAAGATTTTAAAGTAATTTTAAAATTCTATTCTGAAAGTAATAAAAACATCATTTTTACCCACTAAAAAAAAAAAGCTAATGACTATAAAGCTGTGCTTCTGTAATGTATCTTTATTTGTATACCAAAGTATACCAAAATTAAAGTTTTCTTATTACGTGCTTTTAATTTATTTATAACTTAAGTTAGAAGTAGGAAAATTATTTAAAGGATTTCAAAAAACTGGTTACTGTAACCTAAATGAGTTTTACTTTTTAGGTCTGAAAGGAACTTTAGTTTCTTAGTACTTTTGGTGTAACTTTACGCTTTTACGAAACAATTGTATTTTGTAAGCTATATCAAACACCTTCAGTTTTACTGGTACCCCTCGAAGGTTTAGCTTAAATCTTTATTTAACATAATATTTTGTTTTACTAAGTAATTTGAACTTATAATTTCAATATAAAAAGTCTATTTTATTTTAGAGTTATAAATATGCAAACAATACTTAATTTTTAAAATTATTACAAATTTGAAAGATAACGTCAGTTTTTTTTGCTTTTTCATACCTGCAAAATATAGTTTGTACGACAAACTATATAGATATAAAAGATACTATAAAACAGATAAATATAAGTGCATTGGACGGAAGTATAAAAAGGTTAGAGTAAAGAGTATTAAAAAAAAGCAAGAACACTTGAAGTGCCAAGAGAAAAAGTAATTCAGAGGAATGTATGGTAGCCATTTAGTAACTTATTTATACTACTACTGATAGATATACGAACAGAAGCATGTAAAACGATTCATTTGGTCTCGAAATCTATCTTACAAGATTTTAGAGTTTGAAGTATATATAAAATATATATCTGATAACATAGATTGTAATAAGTAAAGGGTGGAGATGACATTTTATTTTAAGTAAGAAAGATAAACCACTGAACTCTAAAAAAAGGTAGACAAAGGTTCGAATTCACTATCCCACTTTAACTTAAACCCAGACCAAAAATAAGCAAACCCATCAACCATTAGGAAAAGTAAGAAGAAAAAAATTTATAAAATTCCTACAAAAAAATACTTTTTAGTTTTTATCAACAACCTTTAAAAAGTTAAAATCTACTAAAAAATCTAAAAATTTCTCGTAAGCATCTACAGGTGGCCTGCAACGGGCATCAAACAAAGAATATATAAAGATTTTCCCAGAGTAAAAATCCAAAACTTTATAATTTCATCTTTCATCTTTATTCTTTTATCGAGCCTGGTTAGTTTACCAACAGGACCCATTTTCAGGAGCTATTCCAAAAAACTTA
This sequence comes from Zophobas morio, assembly GCF_036711695.1. Lineage (NCBI taxonomy): Eukaryota > Metazoa > Arthropoda > Insecta > Coleoptera > Tenebrionidae > Zophobas > Zophobas morio. The sequence goes on along the minus strand of NW_026972413.1, from coordinate 6,137 downwards.
CAATGAATAACTTTATGACTTCTGTCCTCAGAACCTTCTGTGCCGTTTCCTAAAGTCTCATCTTGTTTATCTCGTACCGTTGCCAACCCTTTCTATTGAGACATTAACAAAAGCTAAAGGGGTTGCGCACTTCCTGTAAAAGGCTCTAGTACATTCGGGACTATCTAAAGCTTCGGATATCGGACTTTTAATATTAGGAGGAGGAATATCAGCAAACTGATAACCCCTAAAAATATCTCAAGGTTCCTCATTTGATGCAATCTTGCAGACCTTTTTTCTTGACCCAGTTGCGCCGCAAGGGGCATATAGTTGCCTCACCTCAGTGGCACGTGTGTCCTCTAGCACTGGCCAATCCTCCAGCTTCTTTTTAGGGGTTCAACCAACACGGCGATATACCCAGTACTTTTCAAATTTTAGCTCTTCGCATTTTAGTTTCCTTGACTAGTAGAGGTAAAGATTGTCTTTCCTTTTTAAAGGAGCGCATTTAAATTACTTCAGAGCGGTTGAAACCTTAAAACGTGAGACCCATCTTTACAGTGTCTGTATCCATTTCTGCGAAACTAGCCCGAATAACCACTTAAAACTCATTTTCGATAGGCAGCTGGTATGTATACCGCAGAGGTCCAATCTCCAAACTTTCCTCGTCTGACGGTTACCTTAGTTTATGTACCCTCCTCTAACTTACTTTTTATTGTTTTACTTTTTTTTCTATAATACATCCATTTATTAAAATTTTTTCCTCTAGATCTACAATTCTCGAAACTTATTTTAAATCCCTCATTTAAACTAAAATCTAAGGGCTTTGTTTACCGATTAATATTGTAATCCTTGTTAAGCATTGAGCGCACCACTGTCCAATTTCGTGACCAGTGTATAAATCATTAATCAGTTTGGAACATAGTTGATACATGTATTCAATTATTTGTCTAGCTTGACGACGCTATTAAACGCAAGACGCCAGACACTGGAAATAACCCATGTTCAGAATATCAGAAATTCTCGCTGCTCCACGCCAACTATAGCTTATATAAATAATTTTACTTGATCTTCGCAAAATTATGTGCTTTTTTTACTTATATTTTAACAATCAAGAAGCAAAGGTTTATAAATATAAAGAAATAACTTTTACAATAACACTAAAATGGATAGAAACGCCCAAAGAGAGCTAACAGAACGTCCACGGCTAGTGAACAATTTTCTAATAAAAGTGATTAAAATGCAATATGAAAATATTACTTGTTTAATAATCCCTTAAAGAAGTATAGTTGGCTTCAAAAAAAAATTAAGTTAACAAAACCTTTTGTCTACTGTAGCACTTTTTTTAAATAATGCTGTTATTGATAAAAATTGTTTTTCATGTAGCGAATGTTTTTCAAAACGACCTATCCCATTTTAAGTAGAATAATCTAAAACTGTGGTGTTAAATGACAGTTAGTTGCCTTAAGTTTACAGAGCAGTCTGAAACTATAAATGCTTGTTTCAACACACTTGTCAACCCCTTTTTTTATTAATATATAAATATTAAAGCCTATTTGCCAAGTGGAAGTAAAAGTGCAGGATGAAGCGAGTAAATAATAAGTAACCATTACGGTAAAAAGTATTATGAAGTGCGGTGTTAAAGTTGGAAAAATTATTTAAATACATAACACTACGTTTTCACACTTTTTTCATCGGCGTATTTTATTCCTAATAGAGTATAACTGAATAAATTATGCTGTAAACCATTTCATGTGCTTAATATATTCCAGAACATTTTCAATATAAAAGATTCTCTATATGTATGCATCTCTATTTATAACAAACTTTCATGTAGACAAATTATAAAAATATACTAAATGGCCTTATGAAGCTTATTGCTATCAGAACTCATTAATTTAATAATTTAGGCGTTCTGAGGCAGTACACTTATCCGTAAAGACAAGTTTAATTATTTATATAAACTTCAAAAAAAAAATAATGGAGTAGCCTATTTTTATTTAATGAATAGAAATATTAAAAAATTCACATATATATAAGGAAGTAAAACAAAGAAATCTTCTACAATCCAAAAGTTTATTTTCTAATATCAATTTTAAAAGTAATATATATAAGTAAAAAGAATATTTCTAAAAGTAAATACTAACCGGTTAATGTAAAAAAGAAAAAATTACAACGCTAACAAGCTAGAGAGACTCGAAAAAGTTTGGGTGCTAATATACTTAATTTCATTTTCTTGTAAAAGTCAAATATAATTACTAATTTAAAAGTTTTAAAGTAAAATTTTATAATAGTAAGCATGAAGGCACATGCTTTACTTTCATGAGTATAAGAAATCGGGGTAAAATAATATATGGACTTTTTACTTCCAAAAATACTAAATTTTCGCACTGATGAAAGATAATTTTTATCGAAGTTTATTTAGTTTCTATTATAAGAATGTAAAACAATAAATAACAATTATTACTTTTATTTCCCGTTTCGCTATACTCTTCGTAGTGTTATAATAATTATTAGCCGTAAAAGCTGGTAGGATAGTTCAGCATTTAGAAAAACTCTACAAGCTTATTTAGAGTACATTACTAATTTAAAATATAATTTAATAACTTGACATCATTTTCAGTATCATTTGTCTTGAGTTTAAGAAAGAAACTGAAGGGACTAAAGCCAATAAGGAATTATGTCTAAAATAATAGATCGATGTAATCTGTTATAGAAACATACTTATTTGTTATGTCTTTGGTAGACCTCAATAATTTAAATTTTTATCTACCTGAATTTATCTAAAATAATTGCATAAAAACAGTTTTACCATACTAACCTTGCATAGTAAATATTTTAAAAACATCTATATGTTTATTATAAACGTATATAAAAGTTAAGAAGTGAAGCCCCTCCAATGTGGAAAGCTAATTCTATCCAAGCAGTTGAATGAGAGCTCGCTTTATTTTAAAATAACGCATCATTTCATAATGATAGTAGTAGAGTAACTCTTACAATTTTTTAAATTAATAGGGCTGCTACTTGTTCATAGTCAGACAGCTTTAGATTGCAATTGGATATATTCCTTTTATAATAAATGTTTAATAAATTATATTATTAATAATAATTAAGTATAGAAGCATGTATATATATCCTAGTTAAAAAAGTTATGACCTAATACAAAACTATTATGCTTAAGCATGTTAGCTAAATTGAAATAAATAAATAAATATATACCTAGTAACTTCATTTAGAATTTTGATGATACTAACTGCTCCCCTAAAGACTTTCAAAATTTTAACTTTATGCTCAACTATTTTCTTAAGATACTTCAGTACTTAATGCATGGCAGACATTTACAAATACGGTATAACTGCTAAGTGCTTTCTTATGGGGAGAGCATCTTTGAGAGCTTCGGTCCTTCCCAGAAAGTACAGCAAAAAGCAGAACTGGTAAAAGGAAGGTTTTTGGCTCCCTCTGCGATACAAAAATAATAAGCGCAGCTCCTCTCGCGTTACTTTCATATAGGTCATGGAATGGTGCTCCTTTTCTGCCTTATTATAAGTGGAAATATTTTTTGGTGATAAAGCGTTTTAACATGACGGTAAGCAGTCTTCATTAAATTAAATAGTAAAGTTTATTCTATACTTAAAATTTATAAAATTTCTTAGTAAATATAATCTCAAAGAAAAAAAGACTTAAGTAATTATATATTTTTTCTTTATACAAGAAAAACAATGCTGATAATTATCACGTTCGACAGCGCTATTTTATTTTTGGGGAGTACTTCTTAAATTTCATATTTTGAATCTTAGAAAAAATGCATTGGCGTTCTAACCACGCACTTGTGCTATAGAATAGAGAAATATAGTAAAATTGTAGCCTTCCACTAATTCATAAAATTTTTATAAACAACTATACACCTTAGTAAGAAATGCATTATTTATAATAATCTTCACAAATGAAGTTTGCTTACTGTTGTAATTTTTATTTATATAAATATCTTTTTAACTTAAAGGCATCCTGAAGGTGGGCAGTTTAACTCGTAACTTCTATACAGAAAAACAACTAATTTGACCAGGCCCCAATGCATCATATTTGGAGAAAGTATCAGTCTTTTCGTTGTATCTGTTCCAAAAAAACATTTGTTTGGGTTCATCGTAACAAAAGCCATATAACGCAGTACAAAAGAATGCCTAGCTATTCAGGAGAATATCAATATTTCTTTAAAGGCACAGAGTACCAATATTAAACTACTGCTGCTTTAACGAATTTTAACTTCATTATATAGCGAATGAGTTAAGTTATAAAAGGTAAACTGTGAACTTGTTTGACTATTTTTTACCTGAGTTCTATGAGGTTACTTTTTTTTCAGTTATACTCATGTGTAAACATGAAATGCATTGAGTTTAATAAAACACATTACGCTACGGCATCGATGTAATCAATGAAATTTCTATAAGGACGCTAGCATCGTTGTAAATTATTCAACAATAATTTATTCCACCAAAAATCTAAATAAAAAAGTACAAATGCTTTACTATTTATTATATAAACAATATTTATTCTCAATATAAGTTTTATAATTAGCAATATATATTGTTTAGGAGAAAAGTGCATATAATAATAATTTAATTTGGCGAAACTTTAATTTTTTTTATGATACACTCTTTTAATAGCGATTAATAAAAAGTTTTAAATAATAAAACTTTTAGTATTATTTTGTAAAAAAATTTAATGAAGTATATTAAGCTTAAAAATTAAACAGAAAATTTGCATCTAACATTCTTCTTTCATACTATTTATTAATATTATAATAAATTTTAAATAAAATATTTATTAAATTAGCATTATAGTAATAATTTATATATTAAATAATTAGAATGAGTAAAAATGATGAGTAGAAATAAATTTGAGATGAATTTAGTTTAGTTTTTATATAACATAATTTATTAATTAATAAAATTTTATAAATTCAATAATCAGTAAGATTTTCTATAACAAATCAAAAAGTACAAAAGATGAATCTAGTTTTTTTCTTTTGTACTATTTATCAATATTATATTGAAATATAACTTTCAATAATAAACAAAAAAAAGATTTTTAGTATTATATGATTAAAATTTATTAACTATAAAGATCGGTAAACACAAACTTATGAATTTAATTTATTTCTTTTATAAATATTTATTAATGTAAAGCTATTAAAAAAATTCCTTTAAAAAAAAGACCTTTTTTTTATTTAAATTTAAATTCATATAAAATAAATTGTCATAAAGAATTTGTAAAAGATTAAATTTGTACACAAGATAAATCTCATTATTTTCTTTTATACTACTTATATATATAATATTATCATAATTATTAATGAAAATACTTGAAAGAAAAAAGTTTCTTAGTATTATTTTAAAATAAAAATAGAAAAACGATTTGTAAAGTAAAAGGTAAATACAAACTCAAGTTTGAGTTAAATTCTTTACACTATATGTATTAAATAACAGTGTAAAATTAATTAGAATACTTCAAATAAAGAATCTTAGTATTATTTTATAAAAATATATAAATAGTTATAAAAATTAATGAAAGCGTGTGAAGGAATTCCTTACTTTTACACTATTTATTAATAGCGATTAACTAAAAAACTTCAACTACTGAATTTATAGAAGTACTGATCCTTACCTTTTATAATTGCAGTTACAGTATTTAAAATTAAATAAAATAGAACAACGAAAAGCTGCTTAAAAATAGCTTACACATTAAAATATAAGATTATTATTTTTTATAAATCATTGTGTACTAATAAATGAATTAATAACGTACTAACTTGTCAAATTTTTATAATTGTCACTTACTTTTGTATAGTTTAATAGCTTTGAACAACAAGAAAGTTTTTTTTTTCAATTTTTGATGCGTTTTTCCTCACTACCTGTACATAACCCTACAAAATCATGTGTGCTTAAAGTTAGATTTGTAAAGTAATAGTTTGCTTATATACTTAACTGTCCCTGACAATGTTCTAAAGTACAGTGGGAAACAAAAAGTTTCTTTAAAAAACTTTTAAGGCGTTTCATTTCAAACTGCTTAATAATAGCTTACTACTACATAGTTTATTATTAATTCGTAATGTTTTCTAGTAAGTTAATTTTATAAACAGTAATAGTTAATATACTTGATTGTCA